>NC_136982.1:26293326-26343326 GCF_032717465.1 Coenobita brevimanus
CATTACATTATCCTTATGAGTCCTCACTTTCCCATTACTTCCCTACTTCTTCCACATGGTCACCCTCTTCTCACCCTCACCCTCACCCTCCCCTCACCCTCCCTTCACTCTCACCCTCACCTTCACCTTCACCCTCACCCTCACCTTCACCCTCCCGTCACCTTCACCCTCCCCTCACCCTCACGCTCACCCTCACCTTCACCCTCACCCCCCCTCACCCTCACCCTACCCTTCACCCTCACCCTCCCTACATCCTCACCCTCCCTACACCCTCACCCTCCCTTCACCCTCACCCTCCCTTCACCCTCACCTCCACCCTCACCCTCCCCTCCACCCTCACCCTCACCCTCATCCTCATCCTTAACCTCACCTTCACCCTCACCCTAAATATCTACTTCAGTTTCATTCACATTTACACTCTCTCTGGCCCTCCCTCCCCCCCCCCCTTCCAGTCTATCTTCTACTTCCACCCTCATCCTTTCGTACACTTCCTTCCTTTTCTCCACACCTGCACCCTCTCCTTTCCATTGCTTCCTCTTTCTTATTTACTTTCCCCACATTCTCACTCACCCTCTCCTCAGTCTTACATCTCCCCACCCTCCTTCCCTTTCCCTTACTTCCTCTCTCTCCCCCTCCCTTCCTTACTCTCCCTCACTCACCCTCCTCTCTTCCTAACTCTTTCTCTCTTATACTCCCTCCCTCACACACTTCTTGTCCCTCTCTCCATCACTCCCTTCCCTCTTCACCGACCCTCCTAACCTCTTTTTTCTTTCCTTTCTCCCCCCCTCTCCCCCTCACCCCCACCACCCTCACCACAGCCTTGCCAACTCCCGACCACTGACTTCAGTTCTTACTCCTGACTTTTACAAACTGACTCTGTAATTGGGTGGTGGGAGGTGAGGTCGAATTAGGGATTGTGCTGGTGATTGACAGTGCGATGGATGGTGTGAGTGGATAGATCGATAGATAGATCGATAGACAGATAGACAGACAGATAGATAGGTAGGTAGGTAGGTACATAAAGATACTATAGATATAGATGTTGATGGTGACAGTGATAAATTGGTTGAAAGACAGACAAATAGATACATGGATAATGTACTTTATATAGACAGATGGATGGACGGATAGACAAATGGATGACAGGATAGACCGATGAGTAGATGAATGGGTAGAGAGCTATACTTTAGCTAGGTAGATGGATGGATGAATGGATGCTTGAGCTGGTCAATGAATGGATGAGTAATTGCATCGATAGATAGATAGATAAATAAATAGATAAGACAGACAAGTAGATAATACAGCAGACAGAGATATAGACATAGATAAACATGTAGACGGATGGATGGATGGAGAGAGATAATGTTGAATGGAGATCACCGTTTGTAAGAGAGGGTACAAAACCCATACTGGGAGTCGTTTCCTAATTTCTCTCCTTCCTTCATTTAGTTAACTTTTTCTTTCATGTTTTATTTTTTTAGCACTTCTGTTTGTCCTCCTTCCTACAGTCCTCTCTCAACCCTGCCTCTTTCATTGTCTTCTGTCGTCTTTGTTTTTTTTTTCTTTCCGTTTCCCTTATTCTTCTTTTCTATTCGTCCAGCTTTATTTCCTTTCGCTTTGACCTCTCCTGTTCCTCTTCATCTATTGTTTCTCCTTTTCTCTCCTTTCGTCTTTTCTCCATCATTTTATTCGCTTCCTGCTGTTTTTTTTTCCCCCTACGTGTTTGTATGTCTTCCGTCCCTTTTAGTGTTGCTTTTTCTATCATTCTAACCTTTTCGTTATATTCAATTCTTCCGTCTCTCTTAAATTCTCTTTCTCAATCAATTTCTCCCTCATTCAACTCTCTCTCTCTCTCTCTCTCTCTCTCTCTCTTCACTCCTTCCTCTTCTTACCTTCCTCTCTCTCTCTCTCTCTTCACTCCTTCCTCTTCTTACCTTCCCCTCCCTCTTCCTTCTTCCTCCCTTTTCTGTTTCCCACCTCTTCCTACCTCTGTTTCCCTTTCTTTTCTCTTTCCTCTGATTCTCCTTTCCGTTCCTGCTCTCTTTCTCGTCCTACTTCCTCCTCTCATCCTTCGCCATTCCGCCACTCTTCTCTCCTTCCCATCCGTCACTCCTTTTATCCCTTGCCCATTTCTTCTTTACCTCCTCTGCTTTCCTTTTCTTTTTCCCGTTTCTCTTATTTTTTCTTTCTTTTTCATCTCCCTTTCCTACCTACTTACCTCTTGCTCTTCCTCTCCCTCACGCTTCATTCACATTTCTTTCTTCCTTTTTAATCCATTGTCCTTTTCCTACCTTCCTTCTTCCTTCCTTCCTTCTTCCTTCCTTCCTTCCTTCCTTCCACCCGTCCGTCCGGTCTTAAGTTTCGTTCCTCTCACTTTGTTCTTTCTCTCCGTCCTTCCCTTCATCCTCCTCTCCCTTTTCTCTCCACCTTCTCTAGCATCCTACTCCTCACCTCTTTTCTCCTCTCCCCTTCTTTCCTTTCCTGTACTTCTTACCCTCCTTCATCCCGTCTCCCCTTCCTTATAGTCTTGTCTTCGTGTCTTCCTTCTTCCTCTTTCTTTAGCATCTCACCCTTCATACACTCTCCACTATCTTAACTCTTGTATCTTCTCCATCATTCCTTTCACTCCCTTCCCCATCCTTTCTATCCCTAACATCTCCCACTCATTATTTCCCTCCACCCTTCCTTTTGCCCTCCTCCTCCTCCTCCTCCTCCTCCTCCTCCTCCCCCCCCTCTTTCTCTTCCTCCCCTCTTTCTCCACCGCCCCTCTTTCTCCACCTCCCCTCTTTCTCCTCCTCCCATCTTTCTCCTCCTTCCCTCTTTATCCACCGCCCCTCTTCCACCTCATACCTTTCCCTTCACGTCAATCTTCCCCTCTCCTCATCCTCTTTACCCTCTTCTCTTCTTCCGTCTTTCCTCCACCTCTTCCTCTCTCCTTCCCTCCCTCATAAATAACTTGTTGCCTGACCAAATGTATTCGACATCAACTTTTTAATGAAGTTGCAGTGTTGATCTTCATTTGCATGCTGAGGAAAACACATTTGAGGTGAGGGAGGAGGGAAGGAAGGCAGGAAGGAGGGAGGGAGGGAAGGACAGAAGGAAGGACGAAAAGAAGGAAAGAAGGAAGGAAGGAGGGAGGGAGGGAGGAAGGGAGGAAGGAAGGAAGGGAGAGAAGGAAGGATGTATGGATGGATGGATGGATCGATGGATGGATGGATGTATGGATAGATGAATGGAAGGCAGGGTGGATGGATAAATGGAAGGAAAGAAGGAAAATGGAAGGAAGGTAGAATGAAAGGAAGGAAGGGAGGAAGAATGAAAGGAAGGAAGGAAGGAAGGGAGGAGGAAAAGAAAGAGAGGAAAGGTTAAATGGAAGAAATAATTAAAGACAGAGGTTGATAGAGATGGAAGGCAGTAGTAACTGGAAAAGAGGTTAAGAAATATGAAGGAAGAAAGGCAAAATGAGAAAAAAATTTGGAGAGAGAGAGAGAGAGAGAGAGAGAGCAGCAAGCAAACGATGAGGATGGAACGAAGCCGAGCAAAAGGAGGAAAACTGAGGTATTTGAGACGAAAAGAGAGGGAAAACGAAATGACGGCGGTGAAAGTTTTACAATTAAGAAAAGAAGACTGATGAGAAAATATAGTAATGATAAGGAAAAATAAGATTGGAAATGAATGAATGAATGAATGAGGAAGGAAGGAAGGAACAAAGAAAAGAAGGAAGGAAGGAACAAAGGAAAGGAGGAAGGACGGAACACGGGAAGGAAGGAAGCTAAATATGGAGGCAGAGAGGTAAGGATGCAGGTAGGTAAGGGAAGGGAGGAAGAAAAATGGTGACGAAGAGAGGATGAGAAAGACGGGGCTAAGGAGGAAAACAAGAGGGGAGGGAGAGAGAAATAAAGGAGGAGGGAGGAAGGGAGGAATTAGAGACAGAAGTGGGGATGGCATGAGGGAGGGAGAGATGGATAGATGTAGGGAGGGAGGGAAAAAGAGAGAAAAGAACAGGCAGACGGAGGGACAGATAGGAGGGAGGGAGGGAGGGGGGGAGATATGGGGAGGAAGGGAGAGGAGTAGTGAGGGATGGAGGGAGGGAGGGAGGAGGGGAGATATGGGGAGGAAGGGAGAGGAGTAGTGAGGGATGGAGGGAGGGTAAGGTAGGCAATATGATGATGTGTTTATTCAACTCTGAGAAAACTTTACCTCCTCTCCACTCTCCCCTCCGCCTCACTTACCTCGCCCACCCCCCCACCCCCCGTCTCTCTCTCTCTCTCTCTCTCTCTCTCTCTCTCTCTCTCTCTATGTATATATATATATTGTTACGGAACAGAGAAAGATAATGTACACTTTAAGTGAGAATACGAAGAGTCACTACTGTCCCGTAAAGTTCTAGGTTCAAAACAAAAGAGTTAGGTAAAATTACAAGTTAAAGTTTAATGCTTAAATTAACAACAAAACATTCAGGACTCATAAAGATAATGTAATGGCAAATAAACAGGTTAAATATATGGTTAACTGCAATAGCCTCTATTAACACGAAATTAGCAAGAATAAATTTATCTAAGTCAGCCCTGATAAAAATGAGATACCAGATAATACTCAGTGAATGCCAGATAAATAATTACAGATACAAACTATTATCAAAAATGACTGACATAAAGAACCCCACACGAATTACAAAAACTTCACTAGGCCTACAAATTAAACTTATGCTATACAGTACAAGAAAAAATGCAACAACAGTTATACTCAAATTACACACAGCTGCTAGATGTTTGGAGATTTCTTGAGCACTCACAATAATAATATCTGTACAGGGGAGGACAGAGATGTGAACAAAATGAGGAGCAGATCTAAGTGGCAATGATGCAGAGACTGAGCTCATTATATAGGGGCCAGGAGAGCTTGATACAACTTGTAATGAGGACGCGCAAATGAAGCCATGGGGACATAGAGTTCACAATCCCGCTCTGGACAACAGAGAGAACGACTTACTCTACTATAACGGTAGAAGGGGGGAACTGAGGCAGAACACGCTCGTGATCAAACATGCAGCAACTGTGCGTTAAAAATCACACAAAGGATGATGAAATCATAGGCTATGTAACACCTCCCCACAAAGAAAAAAGAAATTTACAAAGGAAATTTCTTATTACTCTAAAACAATCTGTACATGGCATTACAGAACATGCAAATGTCTTTCCTAATGTTACAATACATGAGATCTCCCTAGCAAGTTCAGTCATAGGTACTTGCCAGCATCCCTTTAACAAATCAAACTTACTTATGTACCTAGCCTTTCCGATCTTGTCTATGCAATCTTCCACACGAGGGAGAGGGTAAGTGTCTGTTTTAGTTATCTGATTAACACGTCTGTAGTCGATGCAAAGCCTCTGTGACCCACCTGGCTTAGGGACTAGAGTGACAGGAGAACTCCACTCGCTCTGACAGGGCTCAATCATCTTGTGGTCCAACAGGTAGCCAAGCTCCTTCTGGATGAAAGGAACTTTCACTGGGTTCACACGGTAAGGAGGCAATTTAATTGGCTTGGCGTCTTCAACATCGACATCATGCATCAACACAGTGGTTCTTCCTGGAGTAGCACGGAACACTTGCGGGTACTCCTGCAGTAATGCCGAAAACTCCTGCCTTTCCTTGGGAGGTAGATGAGAAAGCTTAGTCTGGAGATCATTCATGATATCAGGATTCTTCCCCAAACTATCACTCAGGCTCATACTGCATGGGAGAGCTTCACTTGCAGACTCGGGTGGAACAGCTACAGTGCAGACTGGATTATTTTCGTCCCGCCTGTGATATAACTTTAGCATGTTGATGTGACATAGTTGCTTGCTCTTTCTACGATCTGGTGTGGCGATGACATAGCTGACATCACTGAGTTTCTTCTCCACGAAATAAGGGCCACTAAACTTGGCTTGAAGAGGTTGCCCATGAACTGGTAGCAGAATCAAAACCTGATCTCCTGGCTGAAAGTGGCGTAACCTGGACTTCTTGTCATACCAAGTCTTCATCTTCTCCTGAGCAGCTCCTAAATTCTCTCTCGCCAGCTGTAAAGCAGTGGACAGCCGTTCTTTGAACTTCATCACATACTCCAGCAGGTTGACGTCATCTTCCTCCGACAGCCAGCATTCCTTGAGTAGCTTAAGGGGTCCTCTTACTTCATGGCCAAACAGTAGTTCAAAAGGTGAGAAGCCCAGTGATTCATTTGGAGATTCTCTTGCAGCAAACACAACGAATGGAAGACCTTTATCCCAGTCTTTCTGATGTTCCAAACAGTATTTCTTGAGCATCGATTTGAGTGTTTGATGATATCTCTCCAACGCTCCTTGGGTCTGGGGATGGTAAGCTGAAGACGTGATCTGGGTGATGCCCAACTCTTTCAGAGACTGCTTGAAAACGTTTGACATGAAATTACTTCCCGGTCTGACTGTACCTCCTTAGGCAGACCAAACTTTGTGAAGAACCCCAGCATTTCCTTAACCACGTTCTTTGCTGAGATGTTTCTAAGTGGAATGGCTTCAGGATAACGAGTAGCCATGTCAATCATGGTCAACACATAAGAAAATCCTGAAGAAGTCTTAGGAAGAGGGCCCACAATATCCACCAACACACGGGTGAAAGGCGCCTCAAAAGGAGGAATGGGAACTAGAGGTGCAACCTTTTCGGTCTGATTACACTTCCCCACAACTTGACAGGTGTGACAAGACTTACAATACCAGGAAACATCCCTGAAGATACCTGGCCAGTAGAAGTGTTTCAAAATGCGTGCCACAGTCTTCCTCACTCCAAGGTGTCCTGCCAAACTGGAATCATGAGCCACTCTAATGATATCCTGCCTACAAACACGAGGGATGACAACTTGATGTACAACCTCCCATTCACAGTCGGCTGATGCTGTTGGGGGTCTCCACTTCCTCATAAGTACTCCTGACTTTACATAATAACAAGTAGAAGCACCAGCTGACTCTTCCTCACTGCAAGCAGAGTTAGCTAGACCTTTCAACTCAGGGTCAGCAACCTGCAACTCAACCAACTCTTGACGAGACAAATTATCAACACTACGGGGTACTGCCTCATCTGGTGAGTGGTCCAAATTAGCAAGAAAAGTGTCAGCTAGGATAACATCATCATCATCATTATCCTCTAAATCACCAGTAACTTTAGACTTAGCCCTAGTGACAGCACATGCAGGGAACACACCAGGGACATCACAATCCTGGGACGCAGCCACTGGCTCACTAGACAACTGAGGAGCTGGACACACTTGACTTCCACCAATATCATTTCCAAGTAAGAAAGTTACACCTGACATTGGGAGTGTCTCAACCAACCCAACCATAACGGAACCATTAACAAAACCAGACTCTAAATTCACTCTGCACAGAGGGACAGAGAAGTAATTATTCCCTACACCTTGTAAGATTACAGTTTCATCAGAGGAATTAACATTAGAGCCTAGAACACTGGTCAGCATAAGGGATTGGCAAGCACCTGTATCACGATATATTTGAACTGATTTCCTGTCATTACTGTCCAGAGGACTGACAAAACCATCAGACAGGAAATTAGCACATGAACTCTTGAGAGTGTCACCCACGTTACTGCTCAAAAGAGGAGCTCCATCATGAGAATTTAAGTTACCCCTCAAAGCAGGTTCAGTTAACTCAGTTAAAGAATTCTGGGAACTCTCAAGAATGGACACTAGACCAATTGACTGAATATTTAAAGACTCCTTTTTGTTCACATCACGCTGTCTCCTGAAACATCTCTCCGTAGTATGACCAAGCTTACTACAATAAGTACATTTACTTTTCTGAAATCTAGAGGTGAAGCTGGTATTTACTTCCTGAGAAACATCATCCTTATTCTCTTTCCTGTTACCTGTACTCTGAGTAGAGGCAACGTACTTACTCTCAGCTTTCCCTTTTTCTCTAGAATATCTCTTGTGAGTGAGAACATACTCATCAGCTAAAACTGCAGCATCAGACAAATTATCTATTCTTTTCTCATCAAGATATAGGCTTACATCTTTACTAATACACCTTTTGAAATCCTCCAGCAAAATCATCTGCTTAAATTTACCAAAATCAGAATCCACATTCTTAGAATTTAACCACTGCTCTAACAGATCTTCTTTGATTTTTGCATACTCAACATGGGATTGCTTATCTTGCTTGTAAGTTGTCCTAAATTTTACTCTATAGGCTTCAGGAACAAGCTCATAGGCCTTAAGAATCAAGCTCTTAACTACATCATAATTATCACATTGATCCTGAGGCAAAGATGCATAAGTTACTTGAGCTTTACCGGTGAGAACAGTTTGAAGGAGTACTGGCCAATACTCCTTAGGCCAATTAAAACCTGTAGCTACCCTCTCAAACAACTGAAAATACTTTGTTAAATCAGATTCATTAAAAGGAGGGACAAGTTTAACATTTTTAGCCACATCAAAATCATCAGAGCTAGATGATCCAGTTCCACCTTGTTTCATGCGATACTCATGGTCTGCCTGAATCCTAGCAAGTTCAACTTGTGCGTGAAACTCAGCCTCCTTAACATCAGCCTCCTTAGCACGTGCTTGAAATTCAGCTTCCTTCACACGAGCCTCCTGCAGGGCTAGCTGTAACTTAGCTAATTCAATCTGCGTTTGCTCATTTGGAGGAGTTACATTAAACAAGCTTTTATTAATCATGCCAACAATTTGATCTTTAGAATGATGAGAGTGAACTGCAATTCCCAATTGTTGAGCAACAAGCTTAAGTTCATTCTTTGTTCTGTTTTCTATATCACACACTGTTTGCACATTTGACAAAAAATCTTTGGCTTCATCAAGTGTAGAAATAGTAGCCATCATGAATATATCACAGTCACAAAATATCAAACAATATCCTTATGATAATATCCTGAATATCCTGATATGAGGTCGCCAAATTTATGTTACGGAACAGAGAAAGATAATGTACACTTTAAGTGAGAATACGAAGAGTCACTACTGTCCCGTAAAGTTCTAGGTTCAAAACAAAAGAGTTAGGTAAAATTACAAGTTAAAGTTTAATGCTTAAATTAACAACAAAACATTCAGGACTCATAAAGATAATGTAATGGCAAATAAACAGGTTAAATATATGGTTAACTGCAATAGCCTCTATTAACACGAAATTAGCAAGAATAAATTTATCTAAGTCAGCCCTGATAAAAAATGAGATACCAGATAATACTCAGTGAATGCCAGATAAATAATTACAGATACAAACTATTATCAAAAATGACTGACATAAAGAACCCCACACGAATTACAAAAACTTCACTAGGCCTACAAATTAAACTTATGCTATACAGTACAAGAAAAAATGCAACAACAGTTATACTCAAATTACACACAGCTGCTAGATGTTTGGAGATTTCTTGAGCACTCACAATAATAATATCTGTACAGGGGAGGACAGAGATGTGAACAAAATGAGGAGCAGATCTAAGTGGCAATGATGCAGAGACTGAGCTCATTATATAGGGGCCAGGAGAGCTTGATACAACTTGTAATGAGGACGCGCAAATGAAGCCATGGGGACATAGAGTTCACAATCCCGCTCTGGACAACAGAGAGAACGACTTACTCTACTATAACGGTAGAAGGGGGGAACTGAGGCAGAACACGCTCGTGATCAAACATGCAGCAACTGTGCGTTAAAAATCACACAAAGGATGATGAAATCATAGGCTATGTAACAATATATATATATATATATATATATATATATATATATATATATATATATATATATATATATATATATCTCACGCATACAGTGTTTTCTTATTACCTAATTCGGCAGTTCATTTTTCCTTTATGAGTTTTCTCATGCATCGTTCTTTTTCATACTGTGCATCCTCCCCTTGTTATTTAATTCCCATTTACCGATTGTCCCTTTCTTTCCTCCCTCCTCCAAATTTCTCCCATGTACTTAATTCCCCTCTATAATGTGTTGTATTGCACTCACTTTGTTCTATTCCATTTCTTCCTTCAATCCCCCACTTCATTCTCTCCCTCTTTTCTCTCATTTCCTACCCTCAGTCTTTCCTGCCTTCCGTCTTTCCTATCCTTCTCCCTTCCTATCCTCCTTCTTTCCTTCCCTCCTTCTTTCCTACCCTCCTCCTTTCCTTTTTCTCCTCCTATGCTTCCGCGTCCCAGTCTTCTTTGCCCTTCCTTCCACGCCTCCCTTCTTCCTTCCTTCCTCGCCTTCCCTCCCTCCATTTTCTTCTTTTCCGTCTCTCCTTCCATCCTTTTCTAATTCCAGGCCTTCAGAATTGACCCTGATAGGAGAGAGAGAGGGGAAGAGGGGGGGATGATAGGGAGGAGAGGAAGAATAGGAAGAGGAAGGAAGGGGAGATGAGGAGAAGGAGACAGAGGAAGGAAAATAATTTGTTAATGAAGAAAGAAAAGAAGAATGAATTATTGGGGAGAAGGGATACAAGAATAGACATAGATTGGGAGGATAAGGAAATAGGTATGAAGGAGAAGGAAAGGGGAAAAATAGAGAGAAGGGAGAACAAAAGAAATAATGATTAGGGAGGAGAGAAAGGAGATAAAAATTGAGGAGTGACAGAAAGAGGAATAGGTACTGGGAGAGGCAGAATTATAGAGAGGGGAACAGAGGTGGGATTGTAAGGACGAGAGGAAAGGGAAGGATAAGGTTAGGGTGACGGATGACAGACAGACAGTAAAGTAGGAAGACGGGAGAGAGGAAGAGAGAATTATTGCGAGAAAGGGGACATCATGGGAGAGGAGGAAAGAATGAAAGAGGAGAAGAGTAGAGGAAATAGAAGAATGCATGGAAGACAGTGGGGAGGAAGCAGGAGGAGCAAGGGTGAATATTATACAGTGTATATATATATATATATATATATATATATATATATATATATATATATATATATATATATATATGTATAATATCATCATCATCATCATCATCATCATCATCCGGACCTCCTTTCCCACCCAAGGGCAGGGTGAGGAGTAGCAATGTCCAGACAGCCCAAAATTGCCCAATCCAATTAGCCACGCTTCCATTCACTCATCATTCAAGCCCCCGGAATCCTGGCTCTATCGGATACGCCAAAAACATTCACCACGTTTTGTAGCTTCACATAATCGTATCCGATAGAGTCAATCCAGACGCTGCCACGTTAAAAAGGGGTGCCAGAAATCCCTGATCATGCACTTCTCCTCACAATATTCATCCAGCCAGCTCGATCTCCTGTCAGTTCCCTAGCCTCATCGACTTCCAAACCTCTCTTCCTCACACACACACACACACACACACACACACACACACACACACATATATATATATATATATATATATATATATATATATATATATATATATATTGTTACATAGCCTATGATTTCATCATCCTTTGTGTAATTTTAACGCACAGTATGCTGCATGTTTGATCACGAGCGTGTTCTGCCTCAGTTCCCCCCTTCTACCGTTATAGTAGAGCAAGTCGCCCTTTCCGTTGTTCAGAGTAGGATTGTCAGCTCTTTGTCCCCTATGGCTTCATTTGCGCGTCCTTCTTACAAGTTGTATCAAGCTCTGCTGGCCCCTACATAATGAGCTCAGTCTCTGCATTATTGCCACTTAGATCTACTCCTCATTTTGTTCACATCTCTGTCCTCCCCTGTACAGTTATTATTGTGAGTGCTCAGGAAGTCTCCAACCATCTAGCAGCTGTGTAATTTGAGTATAAGTGTTATTGCATTTTGTTCTTGTACTGTATAACATAAGGTGTTAATTTGTAGGCCTAGTGAGGTTTTTGTGCATAGTGTGAAGTTTTACTATCAGCCATTATTAATAATAGTTTGTATCCGTAATAATTTATCTTGCATTAACTGAGCATTACCCAGTGTATTTTCATTTTATCAGGGCTGACTTAGATAAATTTACTCTTGCTAATTTCGTGTTAATAGAGGCTATTGCAGTTAACCATATATTTAACCTGTTTTTTGCCATTACATTATCCTTATGAGTCCTGAATGTTTTGTTGTTAGTTTGAGCAATAAACTTTAACTTGTAATTTTACCTAACTCTTTTGTTTTGAACCTGGAACTTTACGGGACAGTAGTGATTTTTAGTATTCTCACTTAAAGTGTACATTATCTTTCGCTGTTCCGTAACATAAATTTGGCGACCTCATATCAGGATATTCAGGATATTATCATAAGGATATTGCTTGATATTTTGTGACTATGATTTATTCATGATGTCTACTATTACTACACTTGATGAAGCCAAAGATTTTTTGTCAAATGTGCAAACAGTGTGTGATGTAGAAAACAGAACAAAGAATAAACTTAAGCTTGTTGCTCAACAATTGGGAATTGCTGTTCGCTCTCATCATTCTAATGATCAAATTGTTGACATGATTAATGAAAGCTTGTTTAATGTAACTCCTCCAAATGAGCAAACGCAGATTGAATTAGCTAAGTTAGCCTAGCCCTGCAGGAGGCTCGTGTGAAGGAAGCTGAAATTCAAGCACGTGCTAAGGAGGCTGAGTCTCAGGCTAAGGAGGCTTGTGTTAAGGAGGCTGAATTTCAAGCAAATGCTAAGGAGGCTGAATCTCAGGCTTGGATTCAGGAGGCACAGATACAGGCTCAGGCACAAATTGAACTAGCTAGGATTCAGGCAGACCATGAGTATCGCATGAAACAAGGTGGAACTGGATCATCTAGCTCTGATGATTTTGATGTGGCTAAAAATGTTAAACTTGTCCCTCCTTTTAATGAATCTGATTTAACCAAGTATTTTCAGTTGTTTGAGAGGGTAGCTACAGGTTTTAATTGGACCAAAAAGTATTGGCCAGTACTCCTTCAAACTGTTCTCACCGGTAAAGCTCAAGTAACTTATGCATCTTTGCCTCGGGATCAATCTCATAATTATGATGTAGTTAAGAGCTTGATTCTTAAGGCCTATGAGCTTGTTCCTGAAGCCTATAGAGTAAAATTTAGGACAACTTACAAGCAAGATAAGCAATCCCATGTTGAGTATGCAAAAATCAAAGAAGATCTGTTAGAGCAGTGGTAAAATTCTAAGAATGTGGATTCTGATTTCGGTAAATTTAAGCAGATGATTTTGCTGGAGGACTTCAAAAGGTGTATTAATAAAGATGTAAGCCTATATCTTGATGAGAAAAGAATAGATAATTTGTCTGATGCTGCAGTTTTAGCTGATGAATATGTTCTCACTCACAAGAGATATTCTAGGGAAAAAGGGAAAGCTGAGAGTAAGTACGTTGCCTCTACTCAGAGTACAGGTAACAGGAAAGAGAATAAAGATGATGTTTCCAAGGAAGTAAATACCAGCTTCACCTCTAGATTTCAGAAAAGTAAATGTACTTATTGTAGTAAGCTTGGTCATACTACGGAGAAATGTTTCAGGAGACAGCGTGATGTGAACAAAAAGGAGACTTTAAATATTCAGTCAATTGGTCTAGTGTCCACTCTTGAGAGTTCCCAGAATTCTTTAACTGAGTTAACTGAACCTGCTTTGAGGGGTAACCTAAATTCTCAAGATGGAGCTCCTCTTTTGAGCACTAACGTGGGTGACACTCTCAAGAGTTCATGTGCTAATTTCCTGTCTGATGGTTTTGTCAGTCCTCTGGACAGTAATGACAGGAAATCAGTTAAAATATATCGTGATACAGGTGCTTGCCAATCCCTTATGCTGACCAGTGTTCTAGGCTCTAATGTTAATTCCTCTGATGAAACTGTAATCTTACAAGGTGTAGGGAATAATTACTTCTCTGTCCCTCTGTGCAGAGTGAATTTAGAGTCTGGTTTTGCTAATGGTTCCGTTATGGTTGGGTTGGTTGAGACACTCCCAATGTCAGGTGTAACTTTCTTACTTGGAAATGATATTGGTGGAAGTCAAGTGTGTCCAGCTCCTCAGTTGTCTAGTGAGCCAGTGGCTGCGTCCCGGGATTGTGATGTCCCTGATGTGTTCCCTGCATGTGCTGTCACTAGGGCTAAGTCTAAAGTTACTGGTGATTTAGAGGATAATGATGATGATGATGTTATCCTAGCTGACACTTTTCTTGCTAATTTGGACCACTCACCAGATGAGGCAGTACCCCGTAGTGTTGATAATTTGTCTCGTCAAGAGTTGGTTGAGTTGCAGGTTGCTGACCCTGAGTTGAAAGGTCTAGCTAACTCTGCTTACAGTGAAGAAGAGTCAGCCGGTGCTTCTACTTGTTATTATGTAAAGTCAGGAGTACTTATGAGGAAGTGGAGACCCCCAACAGCATCAGCCGACTGTGAATGGGAGGTCGTACATCAAGTTGTCATCCCTCGTGTTTGTAGGCAGGATATCATTAGAGTGGCTCATGATTCCAGTTTGGTAGGACACCTTGGAGTGAGGAAGATTGTGGCACGCATTTTGAAACACTTCTACTGGCCAGGGATCTTCAGGGATGTTTCCTGGTATTGTAAGTCTTGTCACACCTGTCAAGTTGTGGGGAAGTGTAATCAGACCGAAAAGGTTGCACCTCTAGTTCCCATTCCTCCTTTTGAGGCGCCTTTCACCCGTGTGTTGGTGGATATTGTGGGCCCTCTTCCTAAGACTTCTTCAGGATTTTCTTATGTGTTGACCCTGATTGATATGGCTACTCGTTATCCTGAAGCCATTCCACTTAAAAATATCTCAGCAAAGAACGTGGTTAAGGAAATGCTAGGGTTCTTCACAAAGTTTGGTCTGCCCAAGGAGGTACAGTCAGACCGGGGAAGTAATTTCATGTCAAATGTTTTCAAGCAGTCTCTGAAAGAGTTGGGCATCACCCAGATCACGTCTTCAGCTTACCATCCCCAGACCCAAGGAGCGTTGGAGAGATATCATCAAACACTCAAATCGATGCTCAAGAAATACTGTTTGGAACATCAGAAAGACTGGGATAAAGGTCTTCCATTTGTTGTGTTTGCTGCAAGAGAATCTCCAAATTAATCACTGGGCTTCTCACCTTTTGAACTACTGTTTGGCCATGAAGTAAGAGGACCCCTTAAGCTACTCAAGGAATGCTGGCTGTCGGAGGAAGATGACGTCAACCTGCTGGAGTATGTGATGAAGTTCAAAGAACGGCTGTCCACTGCTTTACAGCCGGCGAGAGAGAATTTAGGAGCTGCTCAGGAGAAGATGAAGACTTGGTATGATAAGAAGTCCAGGTTACACCAGTTTCAGCCAGGAGATCAGGTTTTGATTCTGCTACCAGTTCATGGGCAACCTCTTCAAGCCAAGTTTAGTGGTCCTTATTTCGTGGAGAAGAAACTCAGTGATGTCAACTATGTCATCGCCACACCAGATCGTAGAAAGAGCAAGCAACTATGTCACATCAACATGCTAAAGTTATATCACAGGCGGGACAAATAATCCAGTCTGCACTGTAGCTGTTCCACCCGAGTCTGCAAGTGAAGCTCTCCCATGCAGTATGAGCCTGAGTGATAGTTTGGGGAAGAATCCTGATATCATGAATGATCTCCAGACTAAGCTTTCTCATCTACCTCCCGAGGAAAGGCAGGAGTTTTCGGCATTACTGCAGGAGTACCCGCAAGTGTTCCGTGCTACTCCAGGAAGAACCACTGTGTTGATGCATGATGTCGATGTTGGAGATGCAAAGCCAATTAAACTGCCTCCTTACCGTGTGAACCCAGTGAAAGTTCCTCTCATCCAGAAGGAGCTTGGCTACCTGTTGGACCACAAGATGATTGAGCCCTGTCAGAGCGAGTGGAGTTCTCCTGTCACTCTGGTCCCTAAGCCGGGTGGGTCACAGCGGCTTTCCATCGACTACAGACGTGTTAATCAGATAACCAAAACAGACACTTACCCTCTCCCTCGCGTGGAAGATTGCATAGACAAGATCGGAAAGGCTAGGTACATAAGTAAGTTTGATTTGTTAAAGGGATACTGGCAAGTACCTATGACTGAACGTGCTAGGGAGATCTCATGTTTTGTAACACTAGGAAAGACTTTTGCATGTTCTGTAATACCGTATGGTGTGAAGAATGCACCAGCCACATTTCAGAAGCTCATGAATGTTGTAACAGAGGGTTTGGCAGGGTGTGTTGTTTATATTGATGATGTATTAATCTTCAGTAACAACTGGAAAGATCACCTATGCCATGTCAGTAAATTTCTTGAGCGTTTCGTTCAGGCTAATCTTGTAGCTAATTTATCAAAGTGTGAGTTTGGTCAAGCTAAAGTTCAGTACCTTGGGTACGTAATTGGTGATGGACATGTTGCACCACCAGCAGCTAAGGTTCAGGTTATAAGTGATCTTCCCAGACCTAAAAGTAGGAAAGAGCCACAAAGATTTTTGGGAATGGTAGGTTATTACCGGAGATTTGTTCTTAACTTTTCAATTCTTGTATCACCACTTACAGACCTACTGAAAAAGGGAGTTAAATTTGTCTGGACCGATAACTGTGAATCCTCTTTCAACAAACTTAAAGCTATCCTATTAAGTCAGCCAGTGCTCGCTACTCCAAATTTTGCTAAGCCTTTTAAGATGGCTGTTGACGCAAGTGATACAGGAGCTGGGGCTGTTTTGCTGCAAGAGGATGATCAGGGTATTGAACACCCTGTATCTTATTACAGTAAGAAGTTCACTCCACCTCAAAAGAACTACTCAACTATTGAGAAAGAGCTTTTGGCCATGATTTTGGGTTGACAGCATTTTTCATTTTATTTGTGTTCTGGTTTTGACCCCATAGTCATTTATACCGATCATAACCCACTGAAATTCCTTAGTAAATTTAAAGATAAAAATCAGAGATTGACAAGATGGAGTCTACTTCTTCAGGAGTATTCATTAGACATACAACATGTCAAGGGGAAAGAAAATGTTATTGCAGATTGCTTATCTAGACTTTAGACAGATTGTTTTAGAGTAATAAGAAATTTCCTTTGTAAATTTCTTTTTCTTTGTGGGGAGGTGTTAGCCTATGATTTCATCATCCTTTGTGTAATTTTAACGCACAGTATGCTGCATGTTTGATCACGAGCGTGTTCTGCCTCAGTTCCCCCCTTCTACCGTTATAGTAGAGCAAGTCGTCCTTTCCGTTGTTCAGAGTAGGATTGTCAGCTCTTTGTCCCCTATGGCTTCATTTGTGCGTCCTTCTTACAAGTTGTATCAAGCTCTGCTGGCCCCTATATAATGAGCTCAGTCTCTGCATTATTGCCACTTAGATCTACTCCTCATCTTGTTCACATCTCTGTCCTCCCCTGTACAGTTATTACTGTGAGTGCTCAGGAAGTCTCCAACCATCTAGCAGCTGTGTAATTTGAGTATAAGTGTTATTGCATTTTGTTCTTGTACTGTATAACATAAGGTGTTAATTTGTAGGCCTAGTGAGGTTTTTGTGCTTAGTGTGAAGTTTTACTATCAGCCATTATTAATAATAGTTTGTATCCGTAATAATTTATCTTGCATTAACTGAGCATTACCCAGTGTATTTTCATTTTATCAGGGCTGACTTAGATAAATTTACTCTTGCTAATTTCGTGTTAATAGAGGCTATTGCAGTTAACCATATATTTAACCTGTTTTTTGCCATTACATTATCCTTATGAGTCCTGAATGTTTTGTTGTTAGTTTGAGCATTAAACTTTAACTTGTAATTTTACCTAACTCTTTTGTTTTGAACCTGGAACTTTACGGGACAGTAGTGATTTTTAGTATTCTCACTTAAAGTGTACATTATCTTTCGCTGTTCTGTAACAATATATATATATATATATATATATATATATATATATATATATATATATATATATAATTATAAATAAAAAATATAATTATATATATAATTATATACTGTATATATAAATAATTATATATATATATATATATATATATATATAATTATATATATAGGTATATATATATCTATATATATATATATATATATATATATATCTATATATATTCCATTTAGTACGCTGGGTGGTAACCATATAACCAAATTTTGGCGCCCGGAGGTTTAGTGGGTAATTATTACGCTCCAATCGGATTGAGCCGGTGAAGGTTTATATCCAAGGGATGGTTGGGGTTTACTGCTCACGTAATCCCACTCAGGGATGAGTGAGGCTGGTCACTCTCTTCTTAAATGTCGGGACCAATTGCCTAGCCCCGGGCTCCTACGCTCCTCATGGGACAATGTAGGACTGAATGATGGATGGATGGATATATTCATAAATATACTAAATATACTGTATATATACATATATATCTATCTATCTATATATATATATATATATATATATATATATATATATATATATATATATATATATATATATATATATATATATATATATAGTATACATATATATTATATATATATATATATAGATAGATAGATATATATATATATATAGATAGATAGATAGATATAATTATGTGTGTGTGTATATATATATATATATATATATATATATAGATAGATAGATAGATAGATAGATATAATTATGTGTGTGTGTGTGTGTGTGTGTGTGTGTATCATTGGATCCCAGAGCTGCTGGGCGAGGCATTGGACTGGGAGGCTACTAAGCGCATCGCCCTCCGCCGATAGGCTCATAGTCGCGAAGCTCGTAAGTCCCTACCCAGGGGTTCCCTACTTTATTAAGATTTGAAAAATCCCAGTCCTGTCCAGTTCTCTGGACACAGGGTTCCAATGGGATATATATATATATATATATATATATATATATATATATATATATATATATATATATATATATATATATATATATATATATATATATATATATACGTGCGAAGTTACTGTTGTGTTTATTACGTGCAAAGTAAGAGAATACTTCATTCTTCGGTGTGGGAAGAGTGTTAAATATTCCATGTCTCCAGTGTCTTTGGAAGATGAGTTAGCGGTTCTAACGAAACTCAGAACTTCAAAATGTTCCTTCCACATTTTAAAATCTATCAATTAAATCGTTCGAAGAAAAAAAATGCAAATGCTCCCGGTTACTTACTTCGTTATTATAATCCTGATGTTGATTATGTATTTTGATTCCTTCTACATTGACATGAAACTTGGCGTGTGGATGCCTTAGATTGTAACTGCTGTATTTTTGACAAAATAAGGGTTAGGATGTTGAATGCTGAGGGCTGGAGTCTAGCGAAATTTCCCTGTGTGGTCTTGTGAAACTCAATACTCTGGGTACAGTCAGGGGCAAAAGTTCGTTAGACTTAATATTTCGTCTCCTCTTCTCATATTTCTCTGTTGGTTAATATGCCTTAACAAAAAGAGATCCGACATTTCTTTCCTCACGGATGGTTCTCTCTGATAAGGATCTTAAGGAAGGACGGTGACGGACATATCCTGAGTGAGACGTACGAACAAGCGCAGGGAAACAGTAGGCGAGGTTTAGTCGCTGATTGTACAGTCGGATACCATAGTTTCCGCTCAGCCTGAGGAAGTGTCAGCCAGGGGTTTCACACCCAGCGAAAGCATTGTTCTGTGTTAGGTGTTGCTTCGAAGATTTGTTAGAAGGCACAAGGAGTAGTTTGCAATAATTGTTTTACTTGTGCAGTCTAGAAATGCTTTATGCAGAGGCTGTAACTCAAGAGCGTATTTTATGATAGCGTTCAAGGTTCTGGAGCGTGTAAGGTTGATGGTATTTATGAATGGGCCACAAACTACATGGGTTGGCGGTGGTGTAATTGATACGGTACTCTGCATGCAGGAGACCTACAGGGATCGTTTTCAAGATCTTTGGGCAGCGTCATGTACCCTAATCTTTGTTACCTCTGAGTAAGACAGTGGTTGTATGTTGTATTCTGGGTGAACGTTTGGAGTGTATACTTTGTAGTCACACATGGTCAGGAGTTAAGATCCCAATAACAGCAGAGTATAAACTAGTTTAATTCCAATGCAGTAGTTTTTACTTTTTTTGTGAAACCCACTAACAAGCCTTGAGCGCACCATCGCAAATGTCATCATACTAGTTTTTTTGTTTCATATGTACCATATCTTTGTGCAACTCGAATTCTTCCCGCTCCTTCTGGCACCTTGCCAAAAATCTTTCTAGCAACTTTACCTCATCATCCTTCCCTCCTCTTTTCTACTCTGATGGTTCTATAGCTATTTCTTCTACTGATAAAGCAGATCTCTTCGCACAGACTTTCTCCTCGAATTCCACCTTAGACGATTCCGGTGCTGTTCCTCCATCACTTCCCCCCTCTGACTTCGTCATGGCTGACATTAAAATTTCTTCAGTTGATGTATTTTCTGCCATCACTGGCCTCAGTACTAACAAGGCATATGGGCCTGATGGGGTCCCTCCTGTTGTTCTCAAGAACTGTGCTTCTGTGCTTACACCCTGCCTAGGCAAACTATTTCGCCTTTGTCTGTCAACTTGTACCTTTCCTTCTTGCTGGAAGTTTGCTCTCATTCAGCCAGTCCCAAAGAAGGGTGACCACTCCCAACCCTCCAACTATCGTCCAATTGCTTTAACATCCTGTATTTCAAAAGTTTTTGAGTCAATTCTTAATAGAAAAATTTTAAGACATCTTTCCTATCACAACCTTCTTTCCGATCGTCAGTATGGGTTCCGTCAGGGACGCTCCACTGGCGATCTTCTCACCTACCTTTCAGACTCCTGGTCATCCTCCTTTCGGGACTTTGGCGAAAGCTTTGCCATTGCACTTGACATCTCAAAGGCTTTCGATCGAGTCTGGCATAAATCTTTAATATCCAAACTGCCCTCCTACGGTTTCTATCCTTCTATCTGTGCCTTCATCGCTAGCTTCCTTTCTGGTCGTTCTATAGCCGCTGTTGTAGACGGCCATCGTTCTTCTCCTAGATCTATCAACAGTGGTGTTCCTCAGGGCTCTGTCCTATCACCAACTCTCTTCCTTTTATTCATCAATGATCTTCTAAGCTGTACATCTAACCCTATCCACTCATACGCTGATAACTCCACCCTTCACCTTTCCATTCGGTTCCCGCAACGCCCATCTCAACAGTTACTTCAAGAAACAAGGGATGAGGCTATGGCACACCTAATGTCTGACTTGGCTCATATCTCTGACTGGGGTAAAAATAATATGGTTGTCTTTAATGCATCTAAGACTCAGTTCTTACACCTATCAACCCGACAAAATCTTCCACAGGTATACCCACTAATGTTTAATAATATTCAGCTTAATCCTGCATCATCCTTGAACATGCTTGGGGTTTCATTTACTCGGGACTTATCTTGGAAAGATCATATTACATCTCTTGTAAAATCTGCTTCCAAGAGATTGGGTGTGCTAAGCCGACTCCGCTCTTTCTTTACCCCTGCACAATTGTTGACTCTATACAGGGGTTTTATCTGCCCCTGTGTGGAGTACAACTCTCATGTGTGGGGAGGCTCCCCACATACAGCTCTTCTCAATAGGGTGGAGTCAAAGGCTTTTCGTCTCATTAACTCTCCTCCTCTTACTGACTCCCTTCAACCTCTGTCTCTTCACCGCACTGTTGCATCTTTATCTCTTTTCTATCGCTACTTTAATGGTCACTGCTCCTCTGACCTGTCTGCTTGCATTCCTCCACCTCTACGACGGGCGCGTAGCACCCGTCTGGCAGCAAACTCTCATCCCTTTTCTGTCCAGCTCTCTAATGCAAGAGTTTACCGTTACTCCCAGTCTTTCATTTATGCAACAGGTCAGCTCTGGAACTGTCTCCCTCTGTCTGTATTTCCTGCTGCCTATGATCTCCAGTCTTTCAAACGTAGTGTGTCCAGGCATCTCAAAATGATCGGATCTTGAATTTGGCTCTCTATTGTATTTTGTTTTTCTCTTGGAGGGAACTGTTACTGCGGGCTCATGGCCTTTGGTTCCTTCTTCCTCGCATAAAAAAAAAAAAGTCACCCCTACCAGAGCCCTAGTAACAGTGACATGTGTGGGCGCATTGGGCCATCTGTTGGTGAGTAATTGAACTGCCGGGCATTGGGAATGGGCTCACTAATTTATGTTAAAAAGTGGGAGTAAACAAGAATGAGAGGGCAAAAGAAGGAGTGTGTATTGTTGTTAGTAAAAGATGGAAGAAGAACATAAGAGAGTATGGATCAGTTGTCTCAAGGATTGTGAGAGTAAGATTGAAAGTTGGAATACAATTGTGGGCTATTGTGTGCGCGTATGAACCAACGCAAGATCGTGAAAGCAGAGTGAGAGAAGAGTCCTGGACAAGTGTGGACGTGTGCATGGAAAAGTTTGGAAGGAATGAGAGAGTGTTTTTGATTGATGTGAATGTTAAAATAGGGAATGTGAAGGTGGATGGAATAGTTGGTGAGTGGGGAGTGCCTGCTGAGATGGATGAGAATGGCAGTGCGTTAGTGGACATTTGTGCCGGGAGGGGGTTGGTGATAGCCAATACCCTTTTCAGGCACAAAATAGTCCACAGGTATACATGGCGAGTGATGAGAAGGGTGGGTTGTGAACTGAATGAAAGGAAGGTAATGATTGATTATGTATGTGTGGATGAAAGGATGCGAAGATGTGTAATGCATGCAAGAGCTTATAGAGGTTCGGGGAGCAGACTTTCTGACCACTACTTGGTAGTGGCCAGAATCAAGATCCAAGTAAGATGGAGAAATAGAAGAAGGGAAGGACGGGAGGAAGGAGTAGTTGCAAGGAGAGTGGGAAGGTTACAAGAGGATGAGAAAAAGGCAGAATATAAGAGAGAAGTGGAGGAACGATTGGGTAAATGTGAATTGGAGTAGATGGGGGAAGTGGAAGGTGTGTGCATGATATTCATAGAAAAAATATGTGCAGCATGTGATGTGGTGTGTGGGGTGAAGAGAAGATGGAAGGGGGGAGCAAGGAACAGCATGGTGGCATGAAGAGGTGAGACAGGCTTTGGCACAAAAGAAGAAAGCATACAATGAATAGATGAGAAACAGAGGTGTGGAAGAAGTTGAGAGTCGGAAGAGAGTTATATGTAGAAAGGAAGAGGGAAGTGAAAAGATTAGTAAGAGAGAGTAAGAAGAAGTTGGATGAGGAATTTGGTAAGAATTTGAGTGTAAATTGGAGGGACTGTAAGAAAATGTTCTGAAATGAGGTGAAGAGAGTAAGACAGGGTGGCAGTGAAGTTAGTAGGGGAGTGAAAGATAAAAATGGCAGATTACTAGTGGAGAAGGGAGAAAAAGTGAGCAAATGGACAGATAACTTTAAGGAATTGTTGAACATAGAGAATGGAAAAAATGCGAGTATAAGTGGCTGGGGAATGGCTGGGAGAAGGAGGGAGGTGAGAAGACAGGAAGAAATCTGTAGGATAGAAGTTGTGGAAGCAATGAAGAAAATCAAATTGGGGAAAGCCCCAGGAATTGATAAAGTGTGTGGTGAAATGCTGAAGCATGGGGGAGAAAGAGTAGTAGAATGGATGTGGAAGATGTGCAGATTGGCCTGGGAGGAAGGTAGAGTCCCGGAGGATTGGAAGTCAGGTATAATTATTTCCTTGTACAAAGGAAAAGGGGAAAAAGAAGTGTGTGGTAATCATAGGGACCTTTGTCTTCTTAGTGTAATAGGAAATGTGTATGGTAGGATACTTACTGAAAGAGTTAGGGAAATAACAGAGGAATTAGTTGGAGAAGAACAGGGAGGCTTTAGGAAGGGAAGAGGTTGTGTAGATCAGATATTCATCTAAATCTTTAGTGGAAGAGTTTCTAGAGAAGGGAAAGAAGTTTCATGGATTTGGAGAAAGTATATGACTGGAAGGATAGACAAGGATTGTGGAAGGTGTTAAGAGTATATGGAGTAGATGGAAAGTTGTTGAATGCTGTGAAGAGTATGTATAATGGTGCGAAGGCTGCAGTGCGTGTGGATGGTGAACTGAGTGAATTTTTCTCTTTGAAGGTTGGGTTGAAACAGGGATGTCTCATGTCTCCATTGTTGTTCAATCTGTACATGGATGGGGTAATAAAAGAGATACAATGTAGGGCAGTGGATGTTGGAGTGGCCCTAGTGAGAGAGGGTAGTGTTTGGAAACTCCCTGTACTGTTGTTTGCAGATGATACTGTGTCGTTAAGTGAAGACGAAGGGGAGCTGCAAGCTTTGGTGGATGAGTTTGGGAGAGTGTGTAAGAAACGGAATCAAAAGGTGAATGTAAGGAAGAGTGTAAGTGATGGTCTTTGAGAGAGGTGAAGTCAGTGAATGTACAGTGAGAAAATGTGAGTACGTTTAAGTACTTGGGGAGTGTGATGAGTAAGGATGGAAGTTTGGAGGGTGAAGTGCGTGAAAGGGTACAACAAGGAAGATAGGTTGCTGGTTCCTTGAAAACAATGATAAGAAACAGGGAAGTGAGCATGGAAGTGAAAAAGTTACTATATGACAGTACTGTGATACCAACTCTAACGTATGGAAGTGAAGCTTGAACGCTGTTGGAAGGACACAAGTCAAGAGTGAGAGCAGTGGAAATGAGCTATTTAAGAGGAGCCTGTGGATTCACATGGAGAGACAGGCTGACAAATGAGGATATAAAGGAGCGTTGTGGTGTGGATGTGGATGTGATAGGAAGAGTTAGGAGGAACATACTGAGGTGGTTTGGCCATATGGAGAGGATGGAGGGTGAGAGACTGACAAGGAGAGTATATGTGAGTGAGGTGGAGGGGGGAGAGGGAGGGGGGGCCGAGGATGAGATGGAGAGGGGAGATATATGAGAGAAAGGGTGTGAGTTGGGAGCAAAGGGGGGGGGACAGGGCGACGTGGAGGCGATTTGTTTGTGGCCACCCCGTACGGGATTAAGGCGTCTGGCAATAGATAGATAGATAGATTTTCTGCATTGTTTGTCTGGTAGCTCTTACTCTAATTTTTTGCCTCTTTCTTTCTCACACCATTCTTCCAGTCATGCTTCCCCATCTTTCCTCGTTTCCTCACATCATTTCCATCCCTCACTTTTTTTTCTGCTCATCTTACTTTCCTCTTCGTCGTTATCTCACAGCCATTTCTCCTGTTCCCTCTGCCTTTTCCTCCTTCTCATTTATTCTTTCCTATCCCTCTCTCTCGCAGCCTACTCTTGTTTTTATACAATTCCGTCCTCTCTCCATTACTCCCATCCTTCTCTCAAGCCTTTCTTTCCTCTCTCCTTCTCTTCCTCCCTCTCTCCTTCTCTTCCTCCTCCTCTCTTTCTCTTCCTCCTCCTCTCTTTCTCTTCCTTCCTCTCTTCTTCCATTCCTCCCTTTCTCCTTCCCTTCCTTCCTCTCTCCTTCCCTTCCTCCCTCTCTCCTGCCCTCCCTCATTCCCATCTCTTCCATTTTCCCCCTTCTCTCTGCTTTCCAACCCTCTCCATCTCTCCCTTGTCCCTCTCCCCCTTATCTCTCCCTCTTATTTCCCTCACTTCTTTCTTATCCTGTCCCTCCTTCTCTTTGTCTCCTTCCCGCTCTCCCATCCTTCACTTATGTACCTTTTCTCCTTTTCTCTAGTCCAGTCTTCCCTGTCGTCCATTCTCTTTTCCCTCACGGTCTCTTGTTCTCCCCCTCTTCTCCCTCAGCATTTCCTCCACTTCCTTCTCCCCTGTATACGATTTTTTGCCTACGTGAGGTTGGTAGTACGCTATGTGAACATCAGAGTATGTAATAGAAAGGCCGCAGATGTGGTAGTTATGGTGATGGTAGTTGTCGTGGACATACTAGTTTTTGTGGTGATAATGGTGGTGGTGGTGGTTGTGGTGCTGGTGGTGATGGTGGTGCTGGTGGTGGTGAGTTTGGGAACATGGCAGAAATGATGGAGATGGTGGTAGTGATGACAGTTGTAGTAAAAGCAATATGTGTGTTGATTGGAGCTTTTGATCAAAGGCTTTTAGTGGAGTCTGTCACAAACTGCCCCCTTACTGTTTCTGTCCTTCTGTATGCCTTCATTTCTAGCATCCTTTCTGGTCGATCTGTAGCATCTCTTGTAGACGGCCACCATTCATCTCCTAGAGGTGTCAATAGCTGCGTTCCATTGGTTTCTGTCCTGTCACCAACTCTCTTCCTTCTATTCATCAGTGACCTTTTGAGTTATATATCTAACCCTATCCAGTCATACGCTGATGACTCCACCCTTCACCTTTTCATTCGCCTTCTACAGCGTCCATCACAGCAGAAACACGAGATAAGGCTGTGACACATGTAATTTCTGACATCGCTCATATTATTATCTCTGACTGGGATAAAAGTAACTTTTGTGTGTGTGTGTGTGTGTGTGTGTGTGTGTGTGTGTGTGTGTGTGTGTGTGTGTGTGTGTGTGTGTGTGTGTGTGTGTGTGTGTGTGTGTCCGTCCGTCCGTCCATCCAAAACTCAGTTTCTACGTCTTTCGACCAGCCAAAATCTTCCACATGAATATCCTTTAATACTGAACAACATCCAACTCAATCCTCCATCATCTCTGAACATAGTTGTGATTTCATTCTCCCGGAATCTGCTATACAAAGATCATATTACCTCACAAAATCTGCTTCCAAGAGATCAGATGTGCTAAACCGACTTCGTCCCTTCTTTGCTTCTGCTCAGTGAGCGCATTCACAAACTCAGGAGTTGCCAGTGATCGCCGGGTATTTTAATTCGTAACTCTGTCAACTACTCCCGAATCACACAGCCATATATTTTCTAAAATCCCTTCCATGATATTTAGTGATGAAGAGTACATAAATTCTTCAATACTGTAATAATTGGTCATTATACCAGTTTATATATATATATATATATATATATGATTTACTAAGTAAAATTCTGGAAAAAAAAAGTTAGTAGTATGCATAAAACGACAAGTGGTCCGTTAGCATTCTTCACATACTGTTAGAAGTCTCGCTGCATGATTAATTTGAAATGCTTATCATTTTGTTATCAAAGAGATTAATGTTTCATCTGGCAAATGCTGAAGAGAACATACCGACTATACATTTTTAAAAAGGCGCATTTTATGAAGCCGAAATCATGCGGAGACGAAGCCGCTGACCGAAATCCCAAGTCCCGAGGTTTCCAGGAAGGCAACAGCAAAACTTGGCGCGGACGTGCAGTGTCTTCATCTGATTCCTATAAATATTTTGCAGGGAGAAGACTTTGTGTTAGCATTATGAATAGACGTGTATTTCTGAGTTTTATTTAATTGAAACTATATAATAAAAGACATGACTGGAAATGTAAATAATCAGTTTTAAGCTACGAAGAATATTTGTCCTGACATTTAGACGGTTAGTTTTGTTAGTTTAGTGATTCCCTTGAACTTTATCATAATGAAGTTTCTTTTCCTCATTTTATGGAGTAAATGTGTTCTTAAAATTATACTTATGAACGAAATGATCAAGGAAACATTTACAAAACAGTAGTGTTGTTGACCGGATTTTTATTTTTCAAAATAAGTTATCAGGTGAAGACTGGCAACTTTGGGGTGTTTGTGAACACAGCTGCAGAGGTTTAACCCTTTAACCGCGGGTGTCATTCCAGAATGACATTGACAAAACTGGACCAAACCGCGGGTGTCATTCTGGAATGATCGTGAATATTTTGAACACCACGCGTTTTTCCTGCGTGCAAAGTGTCTCACGCAAGAGTAGCTGTCGAGTTCTTTCACGCCAGCCATCCCACACCTCCCTCCTCCAACCCCGAGGGGGCCCCCCCCCACCCCTGCCCTGACCCGCATCAGTCAGTATCTGTCCAGCTCTGTGCGTGAGAATGGCGCTCCGTCCCGACTCATCGTCGCTCGCTTCCTCCTCGAAAGTGATTAGTGCTAGTGTTCCCTCTACCTCTACACCGGTGAAGGAACTGCCGACAGCGAGGCAGAAGGGGTTGAGCACTCCTGAAATTAGAAATGAGCTGGACAAAACAGTACGTACTACTCTTGATTGTGGCAGTGAAAGTGACACACTCACAGCAAGCAGTGACGATTTGGCAGTGATTGGTGGTGAACCATTTTCCACTGATAGTGACAGTGATGAAAGTGATCGTGTTGTTTCCCCCCCACCACCCCCAACTTACTCTGGGAAAGGAAAGGCTCCTATGGGCAAATCTGGTATTGCACGTGGGAAGGGAGTGAAGCGCAGGCTTACGTCTCCCACACCAGGCCCTAGTAAGCATTTCCCATCAATTGCCCGTTCCCCTAGCCCTATTGCCCTCACATCATCATCATCATCTGCCGTGCCCTCTCCTCAGTCTACATCATCTGAGGAGTACGAATTCCCAGAGCCTGCAAAGCGAGGGAAGGCAGGCCGTGCAGGCTGTGCAGGCAGGGCAGGCAGGCCTAGAACAAAGGGGATGCGTGGCAGTTGGAGGGCAAAGCTGGGCGATAAGCGAGGAGATAAGCGAGGTGATAAGCGGGGTAGAAAGGGTCAAGTTTCACCACGCAGCAGGTCAGAAACTCCCCCGCCTGCCCCTCGCTCAGCTCCCTCACCCTCGCCACCCCCCCACTCACCGCCCCCGCTCTCACCCCCCTCCCCGTTGCCTCCTGCCTCACCCCCCTCCCGCTCACCTCCTGCCTCACCTCCTGCCTCACCCATTGCCTCCACCTCAGCTCCTTCTCACGGGGAAACGAGTGCAATGCAACCTGCCACTTCCACTGAACCACGCACAGGGAAGGTGGATGCATTTGTTTGGTCTGACGGTGCAGATTTTCAGCCACACAATCCGCCGTTTGATATGACAAATGCTGGAATACAGCCTGCCTTTCCATGCAACGCAGGAGATGACTTTGTTGACTACTTCCTGGCCTTCATGGATGATGAAATCGTGCAGCATGTCAGTGATGAGACCAATAGGTATGCAGCTCAGTGTGCAGCAGAAGGGCTGGGACCTATTGCTCACCAAAGCAAGTGTCGTGGTTGCCTGTCGGAATCAGAGAGCTGTATGTTTTTTTTGCACTAATGTTTCTGATGCCCCATATAAAGAGACATGAGTTGGAGGAGTACTGGCTCGTGGATGACATTACTACTATCCCAATATTCGGGAAGTATATGTCACGGGATCGGTTTCCGCACTTCGCTGACAATGCAAACCCATCCCAAACTGACCCTTTGTGGAAAGTAAGGGATTTTCTCAACAGGATTAGGGATCGATTTATGCGATTTTTCCGGCCTATGCAGAAAGTCGTCATAGACGAATCCCTGGTATTGTTCAGAGGACGTCTCAAATTCATGCAGTACATCCCCAGCAAATGCCACCGCTTTGGGATAAAGTTCTTTGTGCTGTGTGACTGTGAGACGGGGTATATCCTGGATTTTGTCATCTACTCGGCTAGTACAATGGACGTGAACAGGAAAGACCCCCTTGGCTTCTCTGGCTCCGTTGTAAAAGTGCTGATGGAGAGGTATTTTGGTGGTAATCATGTGCTGTACACAGACAATTACTACACAGCACCGAAACTCTCCAAATACCTGGCTGAACACGGCATTGGCACTGTTGGCACTGTACGGAGCTATAGGAAAGAGTGGCCAAGTTTCCCCGAAGCATCATCATCATCCAAGGGAGATGTTCACCTGAAGAAGTCAGACAAGCTTCTGGCGATCAGGTGGCATGACAAGAAGGTCGTGAATATGATCAGCACCATCCACAAGGGGGAATTGAAGAGAACTGGGAAGGTCAGCTACAGGACGGGAGAGCCAATCATGAAGCCTGATGCCGTCATTGATTACAATATCAATATGAGACTTGTTGATAAGTCTGATATGATGATTGGCTAAATCGACTGTCTCATGAGAAACATCCGATGGTACAGGAAGGCTTGCCTGCACATGCTCGATATGTGCATGCTCAACGCCTTCATTCTCTACAAGACACAAGTCGGGGGCATAAGGCAACCATCACTGAGACAGTTTTCCAAGACTGTCGTGCAGCAGCTACTTGCACGATTTGGTCAGGTGACGGCATTGATCCCGAGGCGACACTCTGACACACAACCTGACCGTCTTGAGTGCCGCAATTACATGAGCCGGCACCAGCTTGTGAAATTGCCTCTTACAGCAGGCGGCAGGTTGTCACAGGGCCGCTGCAGAGTATGTCATAACACCACACGGAGGCCTCGGACGAGAAAAATGAGCACACACCAGTGCCTGGAGTGCCAAGTCGCTCTATGTGTAACTCCGTGCTTTGCCGAGTACCACTCTCTCAGTAAATACTGAAAGTGACAGTGATATATAGTGATGCGACAGTGACGTGCTTTGCCAATAATTGTATAATGGATAATGTAGTAATAAGGGATATTTTGCCTAGAAAAAAATGTAAATATTGGCCAGTATAATAAGTGATATTGTAATAAGAGAATCTGCGGCACTTGTGTAATTCTGCGGCACTTGTGTAATTCTGCGATGCGACAGTGACGCAATATAGTAATAAGTGCAGTGTAAATATAATGTATATTGCCCAGATTATATGTAAAATAATATTAGAAGTTAGAAATAATGAAAAGATCGCATGAAACGTCAGTGAGCGGGTGCCGCCGCAGTGAAGTGAGGCGCAGCCGCAGTGAAGAGCGGGTGCAGCCGCAGGGAAGTGCCTTTTACCTACCTCAGTGAACACAGTGAACACAGAGAGGGTGTTTATCGTATGTACAGTGTTCATATATGTTTATATTACTATTATGAGAGAGTGGTTGGCATTTGGTACTGGTGTGTGGGGCATAAAATAGTTATTTCACACCCCTCACTTCTAACGGCTCTCCCCGTCTTGTGAAAGTCAACAAAGTCATGAAACCTACATCAGTGGAAAGCTGAAGGATAGTACTTTCTAATGGTACCTTATTTTTTTCTCTAGCTTTATTCTGTGCAGAGTTATTAAGGTTTAAAGGTTTGTTTACATTTGGCTGAAACCCCCGCAGGAGAGGACAGTCAGACCAAAACAATACCCGCGGTTAAAGGGTTAATAGCCCCTGCATAGAATACAACTTTCCTGTGGGGGTGGGGGCTCCCCACATACAGCACTTCTCAGCAGGGTAGACTCAGAGGCTTTTCATCTCATTAACTCTCCTCTTGTCATTGCCTCACTGTTGCATCTCTATCTATTTCATTGCTATTTCAATGGTCACTGCCCATTTGAATTTTGTGCTTGCATCCCCTCCTCTACTACGGGTGGTGCGTTGCACCATCTAGCAGCAGACTCTAATCCCTTGTCTGTTCAACTCTAAAGTAAGAGTTAACCAGTACTACCAGTCCTTCATGTATGCAGCAGGTCAACTGTGTAACTGTCTTCTCTAGTATATATTTCCCTGCCTATGACTAGTCTTTTAAAGGCATTGCATCCAGGCATATCAAAAGGAAAGGATGTTTAACTGTGCCTTTTTTTTTTAAATAAGGGAACAAGCTTGCGGGCTTCCAACCTTTTGTTCCTTTTCCCTTGCACAAAGAAGGTATGTTATATGATTTATCATAAGGCTATCTCTTTTCGTGCATAATTTACCGTCGTCGGATTAGCATCATTGTAGCCAAAGTTAGACCGAACCAGCTCTTTTCACATATAATCCGGAAGAATATTTTTACCTGTGGCGATAGCCAGCAGGTCAGTGAGTGGCCAACGTTCTTCTGCTTCTGACGGATTTGTTAAAAGGAGGCCTTTGGAGATATAAAAGTGGTGCCATATAAGGTAATTTGTCGTGGGGATTCTAAATCCGCCATCTGCTGACACCTGAGGTGGCACCATCTAGAGACAACTTTAGTAAAAGTGCTTAATTTAAGCCTATTAGAGGCTTCACCAAACCCTGTTTCAGAGGTCTGCCACCAGGTGGTCTAGCATCGCCCAGCCTCGATTAAACATTTTTGCGGGGTTTTAAAGACCTGTGAAATTGTACCTAATGCTAAGTTTATAACAGTATTGCTATTTTATAGGAATATTTTTTCCTATTCAATCAAGCGCATATATATACCTGTTAAGAAAGAATAACCAGGCTTTCAGAGAATCTTAGCTTGGGGACTAAAATAGTTTGCTGTCTGTTTACATATATTTGAATAAATCATGTGCAGTTAGTAAAAGATTACCTTCAGGACTTCTGATGTGTGTGTTTTAGCATGCTTTAAAGAAATAAGCAGTTCCACTGAAAATAATGTACTGAACGAATGCTTAGTTGGTGAATAAGCCATATTAATCCAAACAAACGGCAGTGCGGTACGACACTATAACCATAGCAGAGTACGAGGAGTTGAAGTGTAACCTTACTAAACTGTGCAGTGGAGCCATGGAAACATTTAAAAGAATTATTTATGTTAGACTTTGGTTACTAAGATGATCCAAGACGTCCAACAGGTCCGTATTGTTAGGAAAAGTCATACGTCAGGCAGGGCAGCATATCGAAAGGTGCTGCTAAACATGCGGCTACACATCTATTTTCTTTTGTGGATACTAACGAATGACAAATATTTTAATCACTGTTATCTTGCTTTATGGATGGTTCTAGTAAAATTGCCAAGGTTTTGTCTCTATGTTATTCTTACAGAGATGAGTAAACTGACGAAAGCTGAGTTTACAAAATGACACCTAATATACATTATATATAATCAAAGGGCTCTCATATTGTAATTTCTTTGTAGCACAGCATGCCATCTGGGTAATTTGATGAGTAAAATATGTTTTGGGGTGTTTTACTTTGTGTCAAAATTAGAAAGAAATTAAGCACTGGCTACTTTTTCAATGCCAACCCCGCATCAGAGCTAGGCGACGGAAGCGAACTTAGTGGCAGATTTCTAAGACAGGATCTGGTGAAGTGTCTAATTGAGACATAACAGTGCTCCATGTAAGGTTATTTGATATGGAGAATCCAACGTTGCTTTTAGCTGACATCTGTGGCGGTGCAGTCTAGCAGCAACTTTAGTCAAATTTCTTCATTTAAGCTCATTGAGACATAAAAGCGGCCCCATACTAGGTTGTTTGACGTGGAGAATCCAAATCTGATATCAGCTGACACTTATGGTGCCATCTGTGTTGTGGATCTCTGTTATACAGTAATCTGTTTGAAACAAGAGCCTCGTCGCAGGTCCCAGAGCAATTCTGCTCTTGTTAAGCTCTGCCATTTGCACTTATATTTTTTTTTACCACATTTTCCTACGTGTAATAAAAATAAGAGATCAGTCTTTTTATGTGGAGTCCTCAATCGAAGAATATGCCTCAGCTGTAAGTCGCAGACGTGTCAACGTTAAGGTAATTTTCTAGACTTAGCAGCACCATTTAATTGACGATGTAATTGGTTTGTCTCACCATTTTTTTTCTAGCACGTTACTTTTTTCTTTCGATATCCGCACAGGCTACTTAAACAGCACTAAAGAGAATAGTAATATGATGGCGGAAGTCAGCAGGTAGGGAAATAGCAGGTAGAGTTTTCTGAGTTGTGGTGAATGGGGGACAAGTTTACTATAACAAGTGATAAGTAAGAGTTCCTATCCCACCCTCCAAATCATTATCTTTCTTGCTAATTAAGTTCAACATATAAACCACATATCGACGTGAATGTATTGGCTAAAATAACCAGGGTAGCACACTTGATTAATTCCTTTTAACTCGTAATCCAGATAACTCTGACACAGACTCGGGCAATATTCCCAAAACATTTCGGAACGAATATGTGGAAAGTATAATTAATAGAAACGATATACGGTAGATAAACAGGTAGATAGACTGATTGATATAGATAGATATGGATAAATAAGTAGATATCGATAGCTAGATAGAGATATGGATAGACAGACATACAGATAGGTAGATATAGATAAACATAAATAGATACATCTGTAGCATTTTACGGGAAGAAGCATAATTTTAGACAGTTGAAAATACTACTGGATATACAGAAAAAGAGGTAAATGACACGTTTGCTTAACATTGTGCACTGTAGTCTGTTCCTGGCCATTTTAAGGTGAAACTGACTGCAGGTAATGCTGTTTCGTTCCTTACAGCTGAAAAGAGGAACCTGGTGCGGCGTTTCTGTGTCGTGCTCTGGGGGTGTTCAGCCGTTTCCCTTGTCAGTCCAGGAAGCCATTCAGTAGCCCTAAGGTTTTGTTATTTTTATCAGTATTTTATCGGTTAACGACACGTGCACTGAAATTTTTGCCATAAATGGTTACGACAGAGTTGAAAAATAGTTATGCATGTGACTGTAAGAGTATGAGTTGCAATCAGTGTATTCTAATCCTTGTGATCATCGGAACAATGCTGCCAAATTACTCCACTTGCCACCTGATGATTATATTTAGCAGAGAATGATTCATAACAGCCCCAGTGTTAGTATTATCATTAGCACTCTTATGGGCGGGAAAACTACTCTTCGATTCCAGCTTGGCCTTGACGGTTTTATTGTACCGAGTAAGTCATTGAAGTGTAAGTGTTAAATGTTAGTTATAGTTTTAGCTAGACCCTGGGTACTTTAATGGTACTATAGATGTCTGTCTTCCTGTTTCCATGTAGCCTTCATCATCATCATCATCATCATCGATGATAGCTACAGAGAGAGAGAGAGAGAGAGAGAGAGAGAGAGGGTTAAGGACAGGAGGAGGAGGAGAACCGTGGCATGACAGAGGGTGTTCTGCTCTGTGCTTCTCTCATTATTTGTATAGTAGCGGTGAATCTCTACATTTCGGTGTTTGAGTCATGAGTTTACATAACCATAATCATCTAATATATTACCAATATGCCGGGAATCGATCCCGGGACTCTCAGGTGAGAGCCAGGCAGCATACCACTACACCACGACCAGGTAAAAGTTGACTCACATTGTCAAAGTGGAGGCAGAGGGACATTGGTTACAAGATTGTGACAATGTGAGTTAACTTTTACCTGGTCGTGGTGTAGTGGTATACTGCCTGGCTTTCACCTGAGAGTCCCGGGTTCGATTCCCGGCATATTGGTAATATATTGGATGATTTTTCCTGTGTACAGTAAGGGTTTCTCTCTTCATAACCATAATCTCTTGAATCAGGAATTAGAGAAATGATCTGCTGTTCAAAAGGACAGATGATTTCCTAAGCTGGAACAGAGAAACTTGATGGTATGAATTTCGTTAAAAAATACTTTCTAATCGTCCACAAGGGCCACCGACACATTACCGGTATTTAAACACCTCTTCTTACACCAATGCACCAGTCCTGAATACCTGTCATGTATTTACTATGATCGGTGGGATGTCAGTGCCGAAGCGATGACATGTGAATCTGTGTGACACTTAGGTAAAGGACATTAATGTCTGTGCTTAAGATTCAAATTCATACAGTATATAGCAAGAAGGAGAACTCATAGTGCAACGCCCGTGCCGAAGAATCGGTCAACGGCCGAACATTTCACCCTGCCCTTTGACCTTGACCTTCGTCCGAATGTTTCCAAACTCGAATGACTACATACTTGCCTGACCTGAAGCCTTTCCACTCAGTATTGTCCAAAATAGATCAGAAGTGTTTAAGATGGGCGTGTCCTATAACCTTGACCTTTGACTTACTGTTCTCAAAGCAGGGTAGCTTCGTCCTTGGGTAACCTTAAACTCTCCCACCACGTTTGGTTCAAAATAGTTTAAAAGTGTTTGAGTTAAAGAGCCAAAACTTTGACTTTGCCGTGTGACCTTTACCATGGATCGATTCTCAAACTGAATCACGTTATTTTTTCTTGACCCTCAACCCATCCACCATGTCTCTTTTAGATTAGATCAAAACTGAGGTGAGGTTGACCATTGCCCTTGACCCATAAATTTTTTCATTCAAAATTTAACACTAGCTCCTTTGATGGTACTGAATCATTCTAAATGTAATGCAGATCCATTCGATTTTTTTTTTTTCATTATCGTGCTGACGGACATACTCGTACAAAAGGACACAGACAGACAAACCAACCAACCAACCAACCACCCAACCAAACCAAACCAAACCAAACACATAACCCCCCTGTACCAAGCGCGCCGTTATAAAAATCAATTTTGAGTTTGTCCATACTCCATGTTGTTTGTTTGTCTGTATTCCATGTTGAATATGCTTGTCCATGATCATTTCATATTGAGTTTGTCACTTTGTCCGCAGTAACGTCATGTTCAGTTTGTTTGCCCGCTGTCATTGTTGGGTACGTCCGAAATTAATGTGAGTTTGTGTGTCCATAATCACCTCATGTTGACTTTGGCTGTAATGACTTCACGTCGAGTTTGTTTTTTAGGTAATTACTTCATTAAGAGTGTTCGAAATCAGGCTGAATTTAAACTCCTGTCTGTTGTGTCAGAGTTGGTCATAATTAGTTCTACTTTTTTTCCTTTGTCATTTGACATCGAATTTTTATCATAATGACTATTTCGATGTTTGTCCTTGGCCACGTCACAGGTCGAGTTTGCCTCTTCAGTAAGACAAAACCCGATAGAGGAGGAGGTGATTCTGATATGACTGCTGACTCCCAGCTGTATTATTAGTCCTTCAGTATAAGAATGCACGCCATATTTGCATTCTTGCCACTACCCAACAACTTTATTTGAGATATCCCCGTTAACCCCTTGAGTACGATGGCAGTGATTGGGGGGGTTATTCATCCTTCCGTCTTACGATTATATTTAGGTCAGGAAAAGCCCTCATAGCGTTTATTTCAATTAACTATCCCGGGTGAGGCCAGTTTAATAGGGCAGGCTGATGTTAGTACGCCTTCGTTGTGCGTTTCCTTATTTTCTCTTCTTGTATCCTAACCACTCATGTGAATTTTAAGGAAACAGGATGATGATGATGGTGGTGGTGGTGGTGGTGGTGGTGGTGATGATGATGATGATGATGATGATGATGATGATGATGATGATGATGATGATAAGGAGGAGGAGGAGGAGGAGGAGAGGAGGTGGAATTAGGAGGAGAGGAGGAATTAGGATGACATAGGATTACATAGGAAAGCAAACAGCAACAGACCTTATGGTCCTTTCGAGGCTGCTTGTTACAGAGAAAACTATGACTACAAGATCTAACTCTACATGCTGAAGGATAAGGATAGTAAAGCAAGAAGGCTTCCCCCACCACCAAACCCTCCAGGAAAAAGTGAGAAAAAACACCATGCAACATGGAAAAACTGCCATGGAAATTTCATAGGAAAAACTGGAAAGGAAAAGTCACATTCTATAATACCGGTACTTTGTCTATAAGCTACCCGACTGAGTAAACTGAAAGAGAAAGTAATCAAATAAACTAATAGTTACGGCATGACATTATAAACCGGTACATTGAGTTTATGGGAAGTCTGTTGACATAACGTGGAAACTACACACTGCACAGTGTGGATGTTTAGGGGTGGTGCGGCAGCTTGCCGCACCACCCCTAAAATAAAAGCGTCAGATAGTAGCCACACTATAACAGAGGAGACATCGTGTTAGTGAAGCATTAGTTCACGTGCATGGAGAGATCTTTGCGAATGTATTATAGGTTTATTACGTTTGTGGAGAGTTTACGAATGTTTGAAAGTTGATGTGGGTTTAAGAGAAGTTAATGAATGTTAATAAATTCACGGGGGTAGAGAAAAGTGTATGAATGTTATAAGCTGACGCCAGCAGCCGGTGGGAAGAATGTAACAAGGACATACTCATCCAGTCGGGTTTATGGGAGACTGGTTCGGGAAGTCTGCCTAAACCTGACTGTATCTTGACCGTACGAAAACTACAGTAGAAAAGAGGTCGTCATACTGAAGCGGTTTCTTGGGATTAATTCTAGCTGTTCACAAGTCCACGTCCATCAGAGAAACTTACGAATCCATTATGAAGGGTGGTTATCAAAGTTTTTTTTTGTGAATCTCAGGGTTTATAAAGAATAATGATGATGTACAGAATTAATATCCCTGTAATTTCCTAGTGGTTACATTCAATTGTAATTTATAGCCATGATTTAATGTGTGGTTTTGACATATTAGGAGAGCCATGGACGTCATTTATACATTCTTCAGATGCAGTTAGGTTTTGATTAGTCATGCTTGGTAAATAAGGAGAGTTCTATCATTTCATTATGGCAATTGAATATTACTGAACTTGTGCGATTGTACATTTAATGGAAGAAGTTTTTTTTTTTTTTTTTAACGAAATTCAGCAAGAATTAAAAAAAACTGTACTAAGGCAGCTTTCATATTACACTGTACCCTTTATAATAATCTGGAATATCAGCATATATATATATATATATATATATATATATATATATATATATAATATATATATATATATATATATATATATATATATATATATATATATTGGTACATAGCCTATGATTTCATCATCCTTTGTGTAAATCTAACGTACAGTATGCTGCATGTTTGATCACGAGCGTGTTCTACCTCAGTCCCCCCCTTCTACCGTTATAGTAGAGTAAGTCGTTCTTTCTCTTGTTCAGAGCAGGATTGTCAACTCTTTGTCCCCATGGCTTCATTTGCGCGTCCTTCTTACAAGTTGTATCAAGCTCTGCCGGTCCCTATATAATGAGCTCAGTCTCTACATTAATTGCCACTTAGATCTACTCCTCATTTTGTTCACATCTCTGTCCTCCCCTGTACAGTTGTTATTATTGCGAGTGCTCAGGAAGTCTCTAACCATCTAGCAGCTGTGTAATTTGAGTATAACTGTTATTGCATTTTTCCTTGTACTGTGTAGCGTAAGGTGTTAATTCTTAGGCCTAGTAAGGCTTTTGTGATTCATGTGTTTTGGGTGTCAGCCCTTATTAATAATATTTTATATCTGTAATAATATATCTTGCATTCACTGAGTATTATCTGGTATTTCATTTTATCAGGGCTGACTTAGATAAATTTACTCTTGCTAATTTCGTGTTAATTGAGGCTATTCCAGTTAACTATATATTTAACCTGTTTTTTGTCATTACATTATCCTTATGAGTCCTGAATGTTTTGTTGTTAGTTTGAGCATTAAACATTAACTTGTAATTTTACCTAACTCTTTTGTTTTGAACCTGGAACTTTACAGGACAGTAGCGATTTTTAGTATTCTCACTTAAAGTGTACATTATCTTTCTCTGTTCCGTAACATAAATTTGGCGACCTCGCCAGGATATTCAGGATATTATCATAAGGATATTGCTTGATATTTTGTAACTGTGATTTATTCATGATGTCTACTATTACTACACTTGATGAAGCCAAAGATTTTTTGTCAAATGTGCAAACAGTGTGTGATGTAGAAAACAGGACAAAGAATGAACTTAAGCTTGTTGCTCAACAATTGGGAATTGCTGTTCACTCTCATCATTCTAAAGATCAAATTGTTGACATGATTAATGAAAGCTTGTTTAATGTAACTCCTCCAAATGAGCAAACGCAGACTGAATTAGCTAAGTTACAGCTAGCCCTGCAGGAGGCTCGTGTTAAGGAGGCTGAATTTCAGGCAAATGCTAAGGAGGCTGAGTTTCAGGCACGTACTAAGGAGGCTGAGTCTCAGGCTCGTATTCAGGAGGCACAAATTGAAATTGCTAGGATTCAGGCAGACCATGAGTATCGCATGAAACAAGGTGGAACAGGATCATCTAGCTCTGATGATTCTGATGTGGCTAAAAATGTTAAACTTGTCCCTCCTTTTAATGAATCTGATTTAACTAAGTATTTTCAGTTGTTTGAGAGGGTAGCTACAGGTTTTAATTGGCCCAAAAAGTATTGGCCAGTACTCCTTCAAACTGTTCTCACCGGTAAAGCTCAAGTAACTTATGCATCTTTGCCTCAGGATCAATGTGATTATTATGATGTAGTTAAGAGCTTGATTCTTAAGGCCTATGAGCTTGTTCCTGAAGCCTATAGAGTAAAATTTAGGACAACTTATAAGCAAGATGAGCAATCGCATGTTGAGTATGCAAAAGTCAAAGAAGATCTGTTAGAGCAGTGGTTAAATTCTAAGAATGTGGATTCTGATTTTGACAAATTTAAGCAGATGATTTTGCTGGAGGACTTCAAAAGGTGTATTTATAAAGATGTAAGCCTATATCTTGATGAGAAAAGAATAGATAATTTGTCTGATGCTGCAGTTTTAGCTGATGAATATGTTCTCACTCACAAGAGATATTCTAGAGAGAAAAGGAAAGCTGAGAGTAAGTACGTTGCCTCTACTCAGAGTACTGGTAACAGGAAAGAGAATAAAGATGATGTTTCTCAGGAAGTAAATACCAGCTTCACCTCTAGATTTCAGAAAAGTAAATGTACTTATTGTAGTAAGCTTGGTCATACTACGGAGAAATGTTTCAGGAGACAGCGTGATGTGAACAAAAAGGAGTATAAATATTCAGTCAATTGGTCTAGTGTCCACCCTTGAGAGTTCCCAGAATTCTTTAACTGAGTTAACTGAACCTGCTTTGAGGGGTAACTTAAATTCTTATGATGGAGCTCTTCTTTTGAGCAGTAACGTGGGTGACACTCTCAAGAGTTCATGTGCTAATTTCCTGTCAGATGGTTTTGTCAATCCTCTGGACAGTAATGACAGGAAATCAGTTAAAATATATCGTGATACAGGTGCTTGCCAATCCCTTATGCTGACCAGTGTTCTAGGCTCTAATGTTAATTCCTCTGATGAAACTATAGGGAATAATTACTTCTCTGTCCCTCTGTGCAGAGTGAATTTAGAGTCTGGTTTTGTTAATGGTTCCGTTATGGTTGGGTTGGTTGAGACACTCCCAATGTCAGGTGTAACTTTCTTACTTGGAAATGATATTGGTGGAAGTCAAGTGTGTCCAGCTCCTCAGTTGTCTAGTGAGCCAGTGGCTGCGGCCCAGGATTGTGATGTCCCTGATGTGTTCCCTGCATGTGCTGTCACTAGGGCTAAGTCTAAAGTTACTGGTGACTTAGAGGATAATGATGATGATGATGTTATCCTAGCTGACACTTTTCTTGCTAATTTGGACCACTCACCAGATGAGGCAGTACCCCGTAGTGTTGATAATTTGTCTCGTCAAGAGTTGGTTGAGTTGCAGGTTGCTGACCCTGAGTTGAAAGGTCTAGCTAACTCTGCTTGCAGTGAGGAAGAGTCAGCTGGTGCTTCTACTTGTTATTATATAAAGTCAGGAGTACTTATGAGGAAGTGGAGACCCCCAACAGCATCAGCTGACTGTGAATGGGAGGTTGTACATCAAGTTGTCATCCCTCGTGTTTGTAGGCAGGATATCATTAGAGTGGCTCATGATTCCAGTTTGGCAGGACACCTTGGAGTGAGGAAGACTGTGGCACGCATTTTGAAACACTTCTACTGGCCAGGTATCTTCAGGGATGTTTCCTGGTATTGTAAGTCTTGTCACACCTGTCAAGTTGTTGGGAAGTGTAATCAGACCGAAAAGGTTGCACCTCTTTCCCATTCCTCCTTTTGAGGTGCCTTTCACCCGTGTGTTGGTGGATATTGTGGGCCCTCTTCCTAAGACTTCTTCAGGATTTTCTTATGTGTTGACCCTGATTGATATGGCTACTCGTTATCCTGAAGCCATTCCACTTAGAAATATCTCAGCAAAGAACGTGGTTAAGGAAATGCTGGGGTTCTTCACAAAGTTTGGTCTGCCCAAGGAGGTACAGTCAGACCGGGGAAGTAATTTCATGTCAAATGTTTTCAAGCAGTCTCTGAAAGAGTTGGGCATCACCCAGATCACGTCTTCAGCTTACCATCCCCAGACCCAAGGAGCGTTGGAGAGATATCATCAAACACTCAAATCGATGCTCAAGAAATACTGTTTAGAACATCAGAAAGACTGGGATAAAGGTCTTCCATTCGTCGTATTTGTCGCAAGAGAATCTCCAAATGAATCACTGGGCTTCTCACCTTTTGAACTACTGTTTGGCCATGAAGTAAGAGGACCCCTTAAGTTACTCAAGGAATGCTGGCTGTCGGAGGAAGATGACGTCAACCTGCTGGAGTATGTGATGAAGTTCAAAGAACGGCTGTCGACTGCTTTACAGCTGGCGAGAGAGAATTTAGGAGCTGCTCAGGAGAAGATGAAGACTTGGTATGATAAGAAGTCCAGGTTACGCCACTTTCAGCCAGGAGATCAGGTTTTGATTCTGCTACCGGTTCATGGGCAACCTCTTCAAGCCAAGTTTAGTGGTCCTTATTTCGTGGAGAAGAAACTCAGTGATGCCAACTATGTCATCGCCACACCAGAGCGTAGAAAGAACAAGCAACTTTGTCACATCAACATGCTAAAGTTATATCTCAGGCGGGACGAAAGTAACCCAGTCTGCACTGAAGCTGTTCCACCCGAGTCTGCAAGTGAAGCTCTCGCATGCAGTATGAGCCTGAGTGATAGTTTGGGGAAGAATCCTGATATCATGAATGATCTCCAGACTAAGCTTTCTCATCTACCTCCCGAGGAAAGACAGGAGTTTTCGGCATTACTGCAGGAGTACCCGCAAGTGTTCCGTGCTACTCCAGGAAGAACCACTGTGTTGATGCATGATGTCGATGTTGGAGACGCAAAGCCAATTAAATTGCCTCCTTACCGTGCGAACCCAGTGAAAGTTCCTCTCATCCAGAAGGAGCTTGGCTACCTGTTGGACCACAAGATGATTGAGCCCTGTCAGAGCGAGTGGAGTTTTCCTGTCACTCTAGTCCCTAAGCCAGGGGGGTCACAGCGGCTTTGCATCGACTACAGACATGTTAATCAGATAACCAAAACAGACACTTACCCTCTCCTTCGCGTGGAAGATTGCATAGACAAGATCGGAAAAGCTAGGTACATAAGTAGGTTTGATTTGTTAAAGGGATACTGGCAAGTACCTATGGCTGAACGTGCTAGGGAGATCTCATGTTTTGTAACACTAGGAAAGACTTTTGCATGTTCTGTAATGCCATATGGTATGAAGAATGCACCAGCCACATTTCAGAAGCTCATGAATGTTGTAACAGAGGGTTTGGCAGGGTGTGTTGTTTATATTGATGATGTATTAATCTTCAGTGACAACTGGAAAGATCACCTATGCCATGTCAGTAAATTTCTTGAGCGTTTGGTTCAGGCTAATATTGTAGCTAATTTATCAAAGTGTGAGTTTGGTCAAGCTAAAGTTCAGTACCTTGGGTACGTAATTGGTGATGGACATGTTGCACCACCAGCAGCTAAGGTTCAGGTTATAAGTGATCTTCTCAGACCAAAAAGTAGGAAAGAGCTACAAAGATTTTTGGGAATGGTAGGTTATTACAGGAGATTTGTTCTTAACTTTTCAATTCTTGTATCATCACTTACAGACCTACTGAAAAAGGGAGTTAAATTTGTCTGGACCGATAACTGTGAATCCTCTTTCAGCAAACTTAAAGCTATCCTATTAAGTCAGCCAGTGCTCGCTACTCCAAATTTTGCTAAGCCTTTTAAGATGGCTGTTGATGCAAGTGATACAGGAGCTGGGGCTGTTTTGCTGCAAGAGGATGATCAGGGTATTGAACACCCTGTATCTTATTACAGTAAGAAGTTCACTCCACCTCAAAAGAACTACTCAACTATTGAGAAAGAGCTTTTGGCCTTGATTTTGGGTTTACAGCATTTTTCATTTTATTTGTGTTCTGGTTTTGACCCCATAGTCATTTATACCGATCATAACCCACTGAAATTCCTTAGTAAGTTTAAAGATAAATATCAGAGATTGACAAGATGGAGTCTACTTCTTCAGGAGTATTCATTAGACATACAACATGTCAAGGGGAAAGAAAATGTTATTGCAGATTGCTTATCTAGACTTTAGACAGATTGTTTTAGAGTAATAAGAAATTTTCTTTGTAAATTTCTTTTTCTTTGTGGGGAGGTGTTACATAGCCTATGATTTCATCATCCTTTGTGTAATTCTAACGTACAGTATGCTGCATGTTTGATCACGAGCGTGTACCTCAGTCCCCCCCTTCTACCGTTATAGTAGAGTAAGTCGTTCTTTCTCTTGTTCAGAGCAGGATTGTCAACTCTTTGTCCCCATGGCTTCATTTGCGCGTCCTTCTTACAAGTTGTATCAAGCTCTCCCGGCCCCTATATAATGAGCTCAGTCTCTAAATTAATTGCCACTTAGATCTACTCCTCATTTTGTTCACATCTCTGTCCTCCCCTGTACAGTTGTTATTATTGTGAGTGCTCAGGAAGTCTCTAACCATCTAGCAGCTGTATAATTTGAGTATAACTGTTATTGCATTTTTTCTTGTACTGTGTAGCGTAAGGTGTTAATTCTTAGGCCTAGTAAGGTTTTTGTGATTCATGTGTTTTGGGTGTCAGCCCTTATTAATAATATTTTGTATCTGTAATAATATATCTTGCATTCACTGAGTATTATCTGGCATTTCATTTTATCAGGGCTGACTTAGATAAATTTACTCTTGCTAATTTCGTGTTAATAGAGGCTATTGCAGTTAACTATATATTTAACCTGTTTTTTGCCATTACATTATCCTTATGAGTCCTGAATGTTTTGTTGTTAGTTTGACCATTAAACTTTAACTTGTAATTTTACCTAACTCTTTTGTTTTGAACCTGGAACTTTACGGGACAGTAATGATTTTTAGTATTCTCACTTAAAGTGTACATTATCTTTCTCTGTTCCGTAACAATATATATATATATATATATATATATATATATATATATATATATATATATATAATTTTTTTATGCGAGGAAGAAGGAACCACAGCCTGCGAGCTCGCAATATCGACCCTTCCAAGAGAAAAACAAAATACAAGAGAGAGCCAAATTCAAGATCCGATCATTTCGAGATGCCTGGACACACTGCGTTTGAACGACTGGAGATCATAGGAAGCAGGAAATACAGACAGAGGGAGACAGTTCCAAAGTTGACCTGTTGCATAAATGAAGGACTGGGAGTAACGGTTAACTCATGCATTAGAGAGTTGGACAGAAAAGGATGAGAGTTTGCCGCTAGACTGGTGCTACGCGCCCGTCGTAGAAGTGGAGGAATGCATGCAGACAGTTCAGAGGAACAGTGACCATTGAAGTAGCGATAGAAAAGAGATAAAGATGCAACAGTGCGACGAAGAGACAGAGGTTGAAGGGAGTCAGTAAAAGGAGGAGAGTTAATGAGACGAAAAGCCTTTGACTCCACCCTATTGAGAAGAGCTGTATGTGGGAAGCCTCCCCACACATGAGAGTTGTACTCCATACAGGGGCGGATAAAACCCCTGTATAGGGTCAACAATTGTGCAGGGGTAAAAAAGGAACGGAATCGGCTTAGCACACCTAAACTCTTAGAAGCAGATTTTACAAGAGATGCAATAATTATGTATCAATATAATATTTAATGTGTAAAAATAAATATTGCACCTATCTTAAATACACAACTTTAAACCAAGGGTGGTTGGGGTTTATTGCGCACGTATTGCCACTCACGGATGAATGAGGCTGGTCACTCATCTTAAATGTCAGGACCAACTTGCCTAGCCCCGGGTTCCTATGGGGCAGCATAGGATTGAGTGATGTGTGAGAGGATGGATGAACACCATATTGATTTACTTGGTGATTGTTCTGTTAAATTATCAGGAATAATATCTTTCATTTTACGTTTGTAAGGTCAGCCTCCTGAGCTAATGAATGAAGCAGTTTTTCTTCAAGCTGTTGTGAATATTTTATAGTACTAACACAAGTTCAGTACATTTTTGTGTTATTTCCGGTATTAATATTTATCATCTACTGTACTGAAATGCTAAAAATCTTAGGAAGTGACTGATGGATGGGGCCGCTCCAAGAAATGTTCTCACATCAGAAAATCTGTTAATTTAAACTGATTATCATGCATTCAGTATTATACAGTAAATAACATTTCTAATACATTATTTAAAGCATTTTTTGGTATATTACACTGTGCATAAATAGCAGTATTAAGTATACACTACTATTCAACTATGCATCCCCAATATCAACACTTATCTAAGTGCTGCAGCTCCTAGAATAAAGGTACTTCAACTTTTTTTAAACATTACTATGTTGATTTTATTTTTCTCAAGAACACACCCTCAGACTTATGAAAACTGAGTCTCACCTTTTGTTAAGGTAGGCAGTAAAACTGAAGTACTCGTAGGGGCTGATTTTGACGGCCACCAGCTAGGTACTTAACCCCAGTATTTTTGTGTGACGTTGATGGTTGAGTGTGGAATGACGGGTGCAATGGCTCCCAAGCGTGAGGGAACACTGTAACATCGGAGCTATATTCTCAGTTTTTTGTCAAAGAGTGTGGTGCAAATATGCTTTTACTGTTTGCCACACCATTACATCGTCGCATTTAACCTGGCCCTAAATACTATACTGTTGTTAGCGCTGGATAAATGTATAATTTCCTTGTAGCCGTCGTGGTCTAATGGGTTTGAATGCACGCTGTCAACAGTCGGGTTCGCATTCGATCCCACCCAGAGGCCATTGGTTGACGCCTAGGCATGACATCCGATCTCAAAGTGCTACACACTTCAACCCCGTCCTCTAATAACGGGCAGAGCTTTGACTCCGCAGAAGGGACTGCATGGCATAAAACCTGCCAGTGTTTAATCTGATTGCACCATGAAGCATCGCGTAAAATGCCAAACAAAGCTGCAAATCAAGTGTCGCACCACATTTTAAAATCGTTCTGTAGTTTCGTGCGATCAAAGAGAATGTCAGATTACAAGTTGAGACACAAAAGTTGGAAATTATAGGGTATCTTTTAACTCAGCTGGTATCCTCGAGGCTTTTTTGCTAAAATACACCCTTGTAGGACGAGAACACAAAAACTTTAATGCTTACTTCAGTTAAATTTTTTTCGCAAATATTTTTCTTCTTAGTGAGAACATTACCAACTGAAAATCGGGGGCAGAGTTCAGCATCACATTGGCTTATATTGTAGACCCTCCCTCTCTCAACGGGAGTATGGAAATAAAACAGATGGCGCTGCAGAGGTGATGCGTGTGTCCTGCTTTGCTCTGTACCATATTTGTACCTTTCGTGCATGTCCCTGAATTACACCTTTGATCTTCACTCCAATCCGAAGACATATCAGTTTATTCCTGATGTCTACAGGATTTTTTTTTTCCACCCTCGGATAAACCTTTACTTTTGGAAAGGTCAGATATTACAATTATTACAAAGTCTTTCTATAAGTTGTAAAATAATTGCCAGGAAATAGTAAAATTGAACTGAATATAATATCGTCGGGTTGAAGGGGTTAAATGGGTAATGCTTGACCCATATTACTCACCCCGAAGAGTAAATACCAGAGGCCAGGTTACCTTGGTCCGGGATATTTAGGGATGATAACTGACCTACGGCCTTGATGACATTACGTTATTAAAAATAAATAAACAAAAGCTCCAGCCTCCTTTTGGATATTCGTACCCGCGCGTAGCATGTGGCCGTCGCACCACGTAACGCCTCAAAGCCACAAGACATATAGGCATCCCTAGACCACCATGAGGAGGAAAGTAATGCCCGGAAGAAAATTGGGGCGAGCGAAGGGGACTGAATAGGCGAGTAATGGAAGCAGAATTATAACAATGAAAGAGGAGATAAGAATATGAAGAACAGGATAGACAGATATAGATACATATAGATAAATAGAGACATAGAAGGAGAAGAGATGAAAACTAAAGGAAAGAAGATGCAGAAGAAAAGTGGAGAAGGGATCAAGAGCAAAAAGAAAGAAGAAAAATCGGAAGATATGTTCATTTACACTCTGAATATCATCATGTGGTGTCAACTGCAATAGAATGATAGAGCTGGCCGAGCATGAGAGGGTTAATGGTGACAGTACTGACACTCAGATTGTTATGACTCACTCAGCTGAATAAAATCGTCTGGAGTTAGTTGGAATATATTACCAGACTTGTCTCGACCATGAGGAGGTTTAAAGGAAACGGAAACGGAAGAACAAAATGGATACGGGAAACGAAAATAAAACTGAATTTAAAAAAAAAAAAAGGAAAATCAAAACCGAGACGTGGCAAAGCAAAAGAGAGAAAGTAAAAGAAAAAGAACGGGGGTAAATAATTCAGATGTAAAAGGAAGGAAAAAGAAAGGAAACGGAGAAAAGAACAGGCAGTTGAATATACAGTGTAGCCGATCATTCTAAGCACCACCCGGTATAGCGTACCAAACGAAAATTCTAATCATCGCTCTTAGAGGTTATAAATTTCAGGGATATGATATTTTCAGCTATAAATACGAAAAAAACTATGTTGATACTAATAATTATTCATTAACCCCTTCACTTTTTTTTTTTTCTAACAGTAAACAATTTTATTCAGCTTACAATAGCCCACTAGTAATGAAGGACTTCATGAAGGCTGTATTTAACCTTTGTAGTTGATAAAAATCTTTTCTACTCTAAGTAAAAATCGTCTAGAGTAAGCAAGAACATACTGAAAATTACGTCATGGGACCGAAGGCAGTACAATATTCACATCACAGCCAAATATACCAACCAGTCAGCGTTGAGCGAAACCTTAGTTCTTAGTCTGTAATTTGTCCTACGCAGGTGTTGAGTTACATATAGTGCATAGTTTATCCCCCTCACCGTGAAAGGTCCCCCCTCGAGCTGAACACAGTACATGGCGATAGTAAAGCAAGGCATACACCACCGTAGGAGAGAGAGAGAGAGAGAGAGATTCATCCCTATTCCATTACCACGAGAGGCATTAGCAAGTTTAACGTCAAACAAACATAACCTGCTGAAGGAGTGAATCCAGGAAGCTTCAGTCGCCACTGCCAAGGGTCTCCCTCAGGCTGAACACGATCACAAATTTGTCGCAAGAATCAAATAAAATTGGTCAAAGTTTCCAACCTTAGGAACAATGACATAAATATAGACAAGTTTCCAGTTCCTCCCAACAATATCTCTCTCTCATCTTCGCACAGTCCCATAATACAGCGCCAACATGAGTAAATTTAAAGGCTGTCGTTCTCGTTGGTGATTTGCATATTTTAAGTGTACAAATGCACACTGATTCTTACACGTGTTCTACAGCCACGGACAAAAGTTTGCCTCCTTTTCCACTGCGTTTTTGTTACACCAAGGCGTGTTCGTCACTTTCCTACCCGACGCATGATATCAAACGAGCATCATGAATGGGTAGCAGCAGCGAGACAAAAAACCTCTTTCAGCTTAGGAACGTTAGCAGCCCGAGAGAATTTGAAGTAACAGAGGTGTAAAATTAAGGGAACATTTGTCCACGACTGTAGCTACAGGTGTGAGTATATGTCATTATCTTTACTTCAGGTGTTGGTGTGTCAATGTTCTCGGCCAGCAACAACAGTGCTTGTGTTGCCGCAGTCACCGCCAGTGAAGTGGATTCGGATTGGCTCTCTGTCATCAGAATCAAAACATTTTGAACTAATCTTAATGAATTTTGTGGCGGCTTTCCTGTTGAGAGGATGATAATATTTTTGGTGATAAAACGTAACAGGAAGTCATATTTTTCACTTCAGTCAAGCTGCCAGTTGTTGTAACTGCAGGTGTGGGTGTTTTATCGCGATCCCAAGCTTCTTTCTCTCCCCCCCCCCCCCAGCTCGAGGGAAGTCGAAATCAGGGATGAAGAAAAGACAAGCGAGTGTACTCGGTTAGTCTAGCGGTCTGATAATGGAATGACGGAATGACTCACATCAAGCCCAACATATCACTGACGACGTAAGCACAGTCACAGAATATGACTGAAAATTTCGTGGTAAAATCCAGCTGAAAATGGAAGGCATTCATACTCGTATCACTTAATGTGCTCTGAATGTTTCTTGCTTTCCCATGCATTGTGAACACGGTTCCTCCCTGAACTATCATTTTCCGAGAGTTCACTGTGCTTAAACTTATCTGCCGCTGACGCATTTCTTTGTCAAGACTATTTTTAACCTCTCCAGCAGGAAAACTTGCTCAAAAGCTGATTATAATTGCCAGAGTACAACAAGAGAATGTGTTCCTTGTCCTATTATCGTTATGTACTTTTCCACGTTGTCTTCTGTCCAGTACCTTCTCCCATTCTCCTCTTCTCCAGCTTTTCTCCCTTTCGACTTTTGCTTCCTCCATCCCTCCCCCTCCCATCGTCCTCTTCATGCTCTTCTGCTTTTTTTCAGTCCCTTTCCA
>NC_136982.1:26348326-26358326 GCF_032717465.1 Coenobita brevimanus
AAAGTTAAGACATAATACAGGGAACATGAAATTTAAGAGATATGGCATTAATGGTAGCTGGTATTAAATATAGCCATAGATATAGTAATGATGGGAGATTGATGAGAGGAAAAATAAGAAATGGGTGGAAAAACAGTGAACTGGTATATCAGGGAGGGCGGCTGTCAGTGGCGTTATGGAGAGCGGAAGATGGTATTAGTGGCGGTGTAGGGGTGTTCGTGGCGGTGTAGGGGTTTAGGGACGGTGTAGGGGTGTTAGTGGCAGTGTAGGGGTGTTAGTGGCAGTGTAGGGGTGTTAATGGCAGTGTAAGTGTGTTCGTGGCGGTGCAGGGGTGTTAGTGGCGGTGTAGGGGTGTTAGTGGCGGTGTAGGGGTGTTAATGGCAGTGTAGGGGTGTTAGTGGTGGTGTAGGGGTGTTCGTGGCGGTGTAGGGGTTTAGGGGAGGTGTTGGGGTGTTAGTGGCAGTGTAGGGGTGTTAGTGGCAGTGTAGGGGTGTTAGTGGCAGTGTAAGGGTGTTAGTGGCGGTGTTAAGGTGTTCGTGGTGGTGTAGGGGTGTTAGTGGCGGTGTAGGGGTGTTAATGGCAGTGTAGGGGTGTTAGTGGCAGTGTAGGGGTGTTAGTGGCAGTGTAGGGGTGTTAGTGGCAGTGTAGGGGTGTTAATGGCAGTGTAGGGGTGTTAGTGGCAGTGTAGGGGTGTTAGTGGCGGTGTAGGGGTGTTAATGGCAGTGTAGGGGTGTTAGTGGCAGTGTAGGGGTGTTAGTGGCAGTGTAGGGGTGTTAGTGGCAGTGTAGGGGTGTTAGTGGCGGTGTAGGGGTGTTAATGGCAGTGTAGGGGTGTTAATGGCAGTGTAGGGGTGTTAGTGGCGGTGTTGGGGTGTTAATGGTTAGTGGCGGTGTTGGGGTGTTAATGGCAGTGTAGGGGTGTTAGTGGCTGTGTAGGGGTGTTAGTGGCAGTGTAGGGGTGTTAATGGCAGTGTAGGGGTGTTCGTGGCGGTGTAGGGGTTTAGGGGGATTTCTTAGTTTGATTCTGAATCCTACTTCACCCCATTATTTTTGGTGTGAAGAAGGGTTGGGATGATGGTGATGATGACTGAGTGTTGGATTTTGGTTTGTATGTTACATAATTCTCTCTCTCTCTCTCTCTCTCTCTCTCTCTCTCTCTCTCTCTCTGTTGTGTATATATGTACAGTATGTTATATATTATATAATTATATTATATTATATATATATATATATATATATATATATATATATATATATATATATATATATATACTGTATATATATATATATATATATATATATATATATATATATATATATATATATATATAGTGTGTCTGTGTCTGTCTGTAACTACCTGTCACTTTTCATACCAACGTTCGTTCCCTCCTCCCTCCGTTTTTTCTCCGCTTTCAAATTGCCACGTGGGCTAGTGCTGATAAGGAGGGAGAGAGAGAGAGAGAGAGAGAGAGAGAGAGAGAGCAAATAAGTAAAAGGAGGGAGGGAAAAAAAAATGGAGTGGAGAAGTAGAGAATATCGTACATGAAGGAGTATAAGGAAGGGATGAAGTAGTTCAATAGAAAGAAGTAAATTTGACTATTAAACTATCAAGGGAGGAATTAAGAATGATATACTAAGACGAAAATATGACAAATGTAGATCACACTCATCAATTATGACTTTTTCCCCACCAGAGTATGAGGCGTGGTAGGGTCTAGAATCAAGGAGGGAGAAAAGTACGAAAAAGGAATAATTATCGACAACATGCTTATTGAAAAAGGTCACAGCATCAGGCCAGTAAAATATACCTCGCTGTACGCCTTTTTCTTGTTGCTTTTTTATGTCCATATTATGCAACCATTTCCACAGCACCAAAATACTGCCCATTCAACTTTCACTGCTACTTAAACCGACTTACAGATATCCCCCCGTTTACAGTGCTGGTTGAGAATACGTTGTGATATTTTGGAACGCATCATTGACAGAAAAAATAACTCGCGTAACTTGCTGTGTATAACTGAGGAAATTTAGTGGTTAAGTAAGAGTGAGGTTTTTAGGAGAATTAGCCTGTCCAACCCGAGAAAGTCTTATTAATTTCCTTCTTGCTTGCTCCAGACAATTTTCTTGATCTTAGGCGAAACATGAGGAACTAAAGGGGTTTGCTACAGCTTTCATAAACCCCTTCACTACAAGGTGGGTCTGGTAAGGATAATGGATTCACCTGGTAACAGTAAGGCTAAATAAAACTATCATTGACATAAAAGGGTTGGAGAGTATAGTTAACCACCTCATTGGGAAGTTGTTTTTGTACTCTTTTGTAAATGGTGAAGCTAAAGAACAGAAGGGATATAGTGAAACAAATGGGAGAACGAGTTGGGAAAAGTATATAAAAGGTAACTGCAGGTATGGAATGATAAAATGGAGAATAGGAAAAATGCCATAAAGGTTAGACTATTGTTAAAGGAGAGTAATGCCATAATGACTAGGATATTACTGAGAGAGAATTACTCTACAAATAGTCGAGTGTCGTTATTAGAAAAATACCATAAAATTACAGTAGAGCAGTTTAATGAGGGGGGATATTATAAGTTGTTAACCATTTTAAGGAAGAATGATAACATAAAAGTATACTTTTGTTAGGGGAGAATAGTATCATATACAGGTCGCTATTATTTAGGTAGAAATATGCCTTAAGCAGGAGGCTGTTATCAGGGGAGATTAATACCATAGAGGGTACACTATTATTATTATTATTATGGGGGAATAGAGGATAATCCCCGACGTTGCCATGGTTACTGTTTATCCTTCTCCACAATGTTGCCTACTTGTTCTCCATCATTTTCAGTCTGTTTTGTTTATCCACCTATCCACTTGCAAGTCAGTGTCTTTCTTGATTTGTCTTTTGCTAATGGTATTTCCGCATCTCTCTCTCTCTCTCTCTCTCTCTCTCTCTCTCTCTCTCTCTCTCTCTCTCTCTCTTCTGCTTCATTATTCTGTTCTTAATGTAGTTAGAGAATAAGTTAGAGAGTAAATATGGTCACTTGTTAAGGCGAGTTAGATAGGTGTTACTGTGTATCTCTGTAGCTATGAAACTGTCTTTTTTGTGTAGTATATTTTGACACGTCCCTTGTGCCACTCAGATAATCAGCACTTCTTCCTGTGGTGCAGATTAACCTATTTTTCATTGCATCCAAACATGCCTTTTATCTATCACTCAACTAGCGAGCTTCTCAGTCTATCTACGCTTTTAACATATGAACCCAGTGACGTGTCTTTCTCGTGTTTTGATGAGCTCTACAGATATTTCTCTAAATCCTGGAGTCTGGTGTAGCCTTCATTATCCCTCGGACTATCGTGGTGCTTACGTAAATATAATAGTTTCGTTGTAGCAAGTTCTTTATGCGCTCCTAGGCCGCACACCTGCGATGGCGTCAAAAAAATAATAATTAAAACAGCATTCGAAATGGCCAGTAAATATGCATCATGAACCGACTAGGAACGAATTGGTCCATTATTCAGAGCAGGACACATAAGGTACTGTTATATTGATTTCCTTTGCTCATGACTGCCGTAGCCAGGCCCACTCAGCCTAAATAAGGTACACCCATTAAAATACTTATCGGCATCCTGTACTTCCATAACCATTCCAACTATCACTGGCACTGAAGCAGTGAAGGGTTGGTACACCTCATCCTCCCCCCTCCCCCCCACCTTCACCCATTAGCTACCAAAGTTCCTGTGCGAGGGATTTTGCTGGAAAGGTGCTAGGCGTACCGCCCTTCGCCTGTCGGCTCATAATCTCGAAGCTCGTAGGCCCCTACCCCTGGGTTCCCTTCTTTATTAAGTTTTGAAAACACCCAGTCCTGCCCTGTATTGAGGACGCTGGGAGCAAATGGGTTAATCTCCCGCCCCTCCTTCCCCCGAACTCACTCACTCACTCACTCTCTCACTCACTCACTCACTCACACACACACACACACACACACACACACACACACACACACACACACACACACACACACACACACACACACACACACACACACACACACACACACACACACACACACATTCACTCATTCCAGATATACTTCCCGTAGCTTCAGGTGTATAACAAATAATTCATACCAGTGGACATACTACTCGAAGGAAGGTCTCAAAACTTTATCCAATAGATAATCGAGAAATCAGTGTTAGTGATATTTGTCTGCTTGGCACCCTTCGTATCCGAGGTTACCATCTTAGGATTTTCTTACACGTTGTGATACAATAACCACCACCATTAGCATTTTAAGAATGGGTTGATGGCAAACTTAATATGCCTAACTGTCCAGTATATGCAACACCCAATGAGCATCATGTAAAGTACATACAGTACGTATCGTAGTACTGCTATAATATTAACGCCATCAACGACACGTGAATCTAGTGGTGCATGGATTATAAAACTGAGAATTGGATATTATCAGTTTGATGATGATGATGATGATAACATCGCGGAGGGACTGAGGGGTAGGCGTATTTCTTTATTTTAGAGTAGGCTTTTACCTCAGACGGTTCTCGACTCGCATATGTGACGAATGTGTAGCCTACGAATCAGTGTCAGCTTGGACAACTGGAGCATCGAATGAGCAGTGTTCATATTCAATGTGGCTTCAGGTTCTTTCGTAATACTTCTTAGATAGCAAATTATTCTGCTCATTACACATCAAGATCCTCATTTATAATTTTTATGAAAACAATGTTGATACTCAGACTTTAACGTAAAAGGCAGTAATAATAAGCAAAACAAATTGTTTAGTAAGCGGTGCTATGAAGCCTCTGATGCCACTATGAATACGGGCCTATGGCTAAGCAGATCAGGGATACCAACCTGGCACGTTAACTCAAGTGTTTATATTCAGATCTCTCGTCCAGTGTGTTGAATTTTATCATGCCAAAAGAGTGCAGATATATATATATATATATATATATATATATATATATATATATATATATATATATATATATATATGGCGGAGGGTTAGTGCCTCTCCCCGGAAAACAACTAACTAAAAAAACAAAACAAGAAGCCTCGGACAAGGACTGACCAAACGATGACGACCCAGGACCGGACAAAGGACTAGGAAAGGAGTACATGGAATGTAAGAGGAGCGAATGATGAGGTGAAAGAGATAGAGAGATTGTCCAGGTGCTTGAGGGTGCGACAGTGTATGTATGTGGAATAACTGAAACAAAATGGAGAGGACAAAAGTGTGAGAGAATGGGAGTATGGATGGGGTATATGCAGAGTAGGTGAGAATGAGAGGGCAAAGGAAGGAGTATGTATAGTTGTGAGTAAAAGATGGAAGAGGAGCATAAGACAGTATGGATCAGTTGGGTCAAGGATTGTGTGGGTAAAGTTGAAAGTTGGAATACAAATGTGGGCGATTGTGTGTGTGTGTATGCACCAACGCAAGATCGTGCTAGAAGAGTGAGAGAAGAGTTCTGGACAAATGTGGAAGTGTGCATGGAAAAGTTTGGAAGGAATGAGAGAGTGTTTTTTGATTGGTGATATGAATGGTAAAGTGGGGAATGTGAAGGTAGATGGAATAGTTGGTGAGTAGGGTGTGCCTGCTGAGATAGATGAGAATGGGAGTGCGTTAGTGGACATTTGTGCTGGGAGGGGGTTCGTAATAGCCAATACCCTCTTCAGGCATAAAATGATCCACAGGTATACATGGCTAGTGATGAGAAGGGTGGGTGGTGAACTGAATGAAAGGAAGGCAATGATTGATTATGTGTGTGTGGATGAAAGGATGCGAAGATGTGTAAAGGATGCAAGAGTGTATAGAGGTTGGGGGAGTGGACTTTCTTACCACTACTTGGTGGTGGCCAGAATTAGAATGCAAGTAAGATGGAGGAATAGAAGAAGGGAAAGACGAGAGGAAGGAGTAGTTGCAAGGAGAGTGGAAAGGTTACAAGAAGATGAGAAAAAAGCAGAGTATAAGAGAAAAGTGGAGGAACGATTGGGCAAATATGAATTGGAGCAGATGGGAGACGTGGAAGGTGTGTGTAAGATATTTACAGAAGAAATATGTGCAGCATGTGATGTGGTGTGTGGAAGGAAGAGAAGACGGAGGGGGGTGCAAGGAACAGCGTGGTGGACTGAAGAGGTGAAACAGGCTGTGGCACAAAAGAAGAAAGCATACAATGAATGGATGAGAAATAGGGGCGTGGAAGAAGTTGAGAGGCGGAAGAGAGAGTTATATGTGGAAAGAAAGAGAGAGGTGAAAAGATTAGTAAGAGTAAGAAGAGAGTGGATGAGGAATTTTGAAGGAATTTGAGTGTAAAGTGGAGGGACTGTAAGAAAATGTTCTGGAGAGAAGTGAAAAGAGTAAGACAGGGTGGAAGTGAAGTTAGCAGGGGAGTGAAAGATAAAAATGGTAGATTACTAGTGGAGAAGGGAGAAAAAGTGAACAGATGGAGAGAACACTTTAAGGAATTGTTGAACATAGAGGATGGAAGTAATGCGAGTATAAGTGGCTGGGGAATGGCTGGGAGAAGGAGGGAGGTGAGAAGACAGGAAGAAATCAGTAGGATAGAAGTTGTGGAAGCAATGAAGAAAGTTAAATCGGGGAAAGCCCCAGGAATTGATGGAGTGTGTGGTGAAATGCTGAAGCATGGGGGAGAGATAGTAGTAGAATGGATGTGGAAGATGTTCAGATAGGCCTGGGAGGAAGGTAGAGTCCCGGAGGATTGGAAGTCAGGTATAATTATTCCCTTGTACAAAGGAAAAGGGGAAAAAGAAGTGTGTGGTAATCATAGGGGCATATGTCTTCATAGTATAACAGGAAAAGTGTATGGTAGGATACTTATAGACAGAGTTAGAGAAAGAACAGAGAAATTAGTTGGAGAAGAACAGGGAGGCTTTAGGAAGGGAAGAGGTTGTGTAGATCAGATATTCATTCTTAGATCTTTAGTGGAAAAGTTTCTAGAGAAGGGAAAGAAGTTGTATGCGGCTTTCATGGATTTGGAGAAAGCATATGACAGGGTGGATAGACAAGGATTGTGGAAAGTGTTAAGAATATATGGAGTAGATGGGAAGTTGTTGAATGCTGTGAAGAGTATGTACGATGGTGCGAAGGCTGCAGTGCGTGTGGATGGTGAACTAAGTGAATTTTCTCTTTGAAAGTTGGGTTGAAACAGGGATGTGTCATGTCTCCATGGTTGTTCAATCTGTACATGGATGGGGTAATAAAAGAGGTACAAGGTAGGGTAGTGGATGTTGGAGTGGCCCTGGTGAGAGAGGGTAGTGTTTGGAAACTCCTGTACTGTTGTTTGCAGATGATACTGTGTTGTTGAGTGAAGACGAAGGGGAGCTGCAAGGCTTGGTGGATGAGTTTGAGAGAGTGTGTAAGAAACGGAATCTAAAGGTGAATGTAGGGAAGAGTAAAGTGATGGTCTTTGAGAGAGGTGAAGTTAGTGAATGTACAGCGAGGTTGGATGGTGAGGAATTGGAAAATGTGAGTACGTTTAAGTACTTGGGTAGTGTGATGAGTACGGATGGAGGTTTGGAGGGTGAAGTGCATGAAAGGGTACAGCAGGGAAGAAAGGTTGCTGGTTCTTTGAAGGCAGTAATAAGAAACAGGGAAGTAAGCATGGAAGTGAAAAAGTTACTACATGAAAGTATTGTGATACCAACTCTAACGTACGGAAGTGAAGCTTGGACATTGTTGGAAGGACACAAGTCAAGAGTGAGAGCAGTGGAAATGAGTTATTTAAGAGGAGCCTGTGGAGTCACGTGGAGAGACAGGCTGACGAATGAGGATATAAAGGAGCGTTGTGGTGTGGATGTGATAGGAAGCATTATGAGGAACACACTGAGGTGGTTTGGCCATGTGGAGAGGATGGAGGGTGAAAGACTGACGAAGAGAGTGTATGTGAGTGAGGTTGAGGGGGGAAGAGGGAGGGGGAGGCCGAGGATGAGATGGAGGGATGGGGTGGAGAGGTATATGAGAGAGGGGGGTGTGAGTTGGGAGCAGGGCAGTGAAATGGCGGGGGACAGGGCGACTTGGAGGCGATTTGTTTGTGGCCACCCCAAACGGGATTGAGGCGTCTGGCAATAGATAGATAGATAGATAGATAGATAGATATATTATTGGGTGTACATTATTGTTGGTTCAGGTTAAGTCAGTTTTGATTCATAGACGTTAGTTAACCCGCCGCGTCTCAGTGCCATTTTAAATTGGTCTGACATAATTCTGCGGCCAGTGCCAGTGTCGTTTTAAAATGGTTTAAAATAAAAAACTTCACTGTGACCTCATTTTTCAAGATTCGCAGGTAAAAATTGGCAGGCATGTAAGGTAACTGTTCCTCTACCATCCCCCAGGCTGTCAAGGCCATACACTCACTCGCTCCCTCCCCTCACTCTCGCTCTGCCTCACTCTGCCTGTGTGCCTCACCCAATGCTGTACATAGTGAAGGCATTTTGTAAATATTTTCATGTAAGTGTAAGTTGTAAATATTTTCTTGTAAGTGTAAGGAATATATAGTGAAGTCAAGTAGTAAATACCTTCTTATAAGTGCCAGGACTGTATGTAATGAAGTCAGGTTGTACCTATCTTCAAGTAAGTGTAAGATAATGCATTCACAGTGAGAAAGACAAGCAAATTGTGATAGATGATGAAGTAATAAGTAATCAGAAAAGTGTACTGACTATTGCCATACCTTCCCAGCATAAATACCTGAGTATACCATACATAGGAAACGGCTTTCTCTCACGTACGTGGTGAGCATGAGAGAGCGGCTATACCTGTACACGAGTATGCAGGACACAATCAAACTCATTTCCGAGCCTCGGTGAGCATTTTAATGGCAAAATTCGTTGTTTCCACGTCAAAATCTATCATTATAGCCAAAAAAAAAAGGTCGAAAAATGGCCGGCACTGGGGTGACCCATAGGTCTAAAAATAGCCGGCACGTAGCAGGTTAAGGCCAGTCATGTCCAATTAGGCCAAATCAGGCCATGTTCATCCAGGTCCTTCACATTTAGTATAGCTAAATCATATCAGTTGTGGCTCATTCAGGACCATTTGGGTCCATTCAGGCCCAGTCAGGCCCAGTGCATCTTTATCAAGTAATTTCACCTCAGTTCAGGGCAATTCAGGGCCAGATATTTAGGTCCATTACAGTTCTTTACTTCCAGTTAATCTCATTCATATCAATTCAGCTTCTTTCAGGACTAGTTAGATCCATGCCCCTTTATCAGTGCCACTTTAAATCCAGTCAGTTCCATTACACGTATTTCGACGTAAGGAGATAATTTAATGTCAGTTTACATTATGCAGGCTTGTTACCGAAAGTTTATCAGAGTCCGGCTAGGTCCATTGCAGTCAGGCAGTGGTATTCAGATGGGAAAGACGCCGGTGGGTGGTGTGACATGGCGAGGCAAGCACATCCAACGAAGATGGACGTTGGCGATGGGAAGTTCGGTGTCTGGGAGGCGCTAAAGAGGAGTTGGGTGGGTGGGTGTGAGCGAACGGGACTGGCGAGGATGCTGTGCGTGGCGGTGAGGAGCACCGTGAAGTGTGAAGTTGGACGTTATAGGTTGGCGCTTTGGGCTTGGCGATGAGAAATTTACTTTTCAGCAAAACAACAACAGCAGCAACAACAACCAACAACGTCAACCAGCAATCACAAGCAACAACGTCAACCAACGATCACAACCAACAACGTCAACCAACAGTCACAGCCGACAGCGTCAACCATCAATAACAACCAACAGCAACAACAACAACAACAGAGTGAACAAGCATCGTTTTCACGTACAGTACCTGGTATCTCACCATGCAGGGATAAAAAATCTCAGGCAACGAAGAAGTGAATCTCCTACCACTTTTAACCCATGAGATACAATGCCCTAGATATTCTGGTTCCCTTCAGACGATTTTATAAAGATACACTCCCACCCGAAGTGAAAGGGCTTATAAACTGTGTGAAGACTCGAAAACGTTCATGTT
>NC_136982.1:26360826-26370826 GCF_032717465.1 Coenobita brevimanus
TAAGGATTACATAATAGGGCTTAAGTTTAAACTTTAGAGGATTAGGTTACACTGGGGTATTTGTTAGATTACACGGGTTTTGGCTATATTATCGGTTTTATATTAATTTTATGGCCTAATGTAAATTGTAGCGGCAAAGGTTAAATTTTAGAGGCATGAGTCAGATTTAGGGGTCTTTATTTCTTAGTGTCGTGGATTGTTCACATTGAAAAAATAACACCCTCAAGGTCTTATTTTGTGGGTCTTAACTGATCTGATTAAAATGGGCGAATAGAATAAGACATAGTAGTGAAGGGGTTAGTGGTACCTGTATCTCTAAGCTCTGGTGAAAGGAAGAATAAGATTTGTCCTTGTAGTGAAAGGAATACTATTTTCTGACTCGGATTCTGAACCGAGATTAACTAACGGACTTACGATCTATTTTTTCCAAGACTTACTGACTGCGATTTGCTTGTTTATTTTTTGCAGGACGGAGAGAGGAATGCATAGTCTTTCCATATCTCTTGTTCTTCCTGCAAAAGCAAATGGTGTTTAAAAGAAGGATTACGATCATTAGGTAAAGCCTTAAGTCTGGGTGACGTACTTTCTCGAGTACTCGCTGCTACTGAGCGATTTTACTACCCTACTGAAGAGCTTAATAAAGGCAGTCGGTATGTCTAACTCCTCCAGTTTGAATAGTATCTTTTAACAGAATAAAGTCGTGTGAAGGGTGCAAGAAAGTAGTCGAAGATCACCATATTCAAAGCGTTAGCAGTCTTCCCATGCCTAGCTTTTCTCGCAAAGACAAAGTTATGGAAGGAAAATGGTCGCATTTTTCTGAAAATTTTAGTTCAAACTGAACGAGGAGCAATTGATCTCTTTTGTCTCGGGACCGAAACTTTTTCAATACGTTGTTTCTATACCAAAGCTTTTATTGGAAGCCAGTTGGAGCCGTATTCTGGATGGTCGTTTCAGCAGAATATGGGTTTACTGGAAAATATGTACACTAGCAGTTATCCCTTTCACTGTAATAACACGCATTGTTGTATGTTTTTGCAACCTCCAGGTGATTTTATTTAACTTAGAAAAGGTGTCTTGTGGTGACGGAGCTAAACAAGGCTGTATAACCCTCCAGTGTAAAAATCACCCCTTAGCTGAACAAAACTGGTATTCACAAGAACATACACAGAATGTCATCTCGTTAATAGGGTTAGCCCCATTCAACGCCGTAACGTTATTTATACAGTATTACTGTTACTCATAGGCTATTTTATTCAGTCAAGGAGAGACTTCGAATTGCAAGATTTAATTTGTTTTATAAATTCGTTGACTACACAAGATCTTCCATAAGCTGCATCTAATCGTCTGCTCCGTAGCATATATTTATAATGACCAATACTTTAGCCTGTGGCATCATGGCGCCTTTGATAACTACGAAGTGACACAGAATAAATGAGCAGATAACCTGATCAGCGACATGAAGCAACGATGGCTGAGCGAGCGGTTGCCCCATCGTTGTTCCTACCCCGCCCCCTTTAATAATGTATCGGTTTTCGTTAAATAAAATTCTCAGCCTTTCGTATCAATTACTCTCGGCCGCTTTGAATGGAGTCTATTATTTTCTCGTTTTTGGGAGGAGGAATTTAGAGTGATGCAATAAATCGTGGGGGTATTGGGAGTTTTTTGTATTTTTAGTTTTTGGGTGGTTCATATATTGCTGGCGGGAACGGTGTTGTTGTTGTTCTTGTTACTGTTGGTGTTGTTGCTGCTGGGAGAAATGGCTGTTGCTTTATTGTATTTCGATGCTAACCAATTTGTGGCCACTTTCGTTACGTTTTTTATGAACATAGCTTAATTAAACTATGGCATCATTAATGTATGAAGCTAAGTATGAAACTATGAAACTATGTATGAAAATATTAGGTGATGAATATTGTGATAACCATTATATACAATAATTGTGTGTGTGTGTGTGTGTGTGTGTGTGTGTGTGTGTGTGTGTGTGTGTGTGTGTGTGTGTGATTCATTCTACTCGATTTCTCCTTGCTTATGTTCAGTAATCTGCAGCATATTAAATACCTCAATATTAAGGCTCGATCGCCTGGTCAGCCACGAGACCTTCTGGTAGGGTTTCACCTACCCTAACCTGATCGGACTTTGAACTGGAATTAGGGCCTTTGATTTATATGTCGACGTTTGCGTGTTGTAGTTTGAGGGAATCTATGAAACCTCCCCTGCCATTTATGATTGGTGGCATGAGTCGCGTTTTGAGGGAATGTTAGGGCATTTCCTTTGCCAGTTAAGCCTGTGTGTTTGTGGTTATCCTCTACTCGCAGTAACTGAGCATGTTAAATCGCGACACATATTGCATTCTCTGAAATTCAGTTTCCTGTCGTTTTGCTGTTTTATTTACCTCTACTTCCCTTGTAACACAAACCCCACAACATTACAGTATTTGGGTGCTTACCGTGTCTGTTATGTATGAAGTATTTCATAAAAAGAATAAAACCGCCAGGAGACGGCAAGTAAAGATATACAGGGCACGCTGATAGATGTAATGGTACTTTTTTTTTTTTTTAATGTGGGGAAGAAGGAACCAAAGGCAATGAGCCCGCAAAACTGTTCCTTCCAAGAGAAAAACAAAATACAAGAGAGAGCCAAATTCAAGATCCATTCATTTCGAGATGCCTGGACACACTGCGTTTGAAACACTGGAGATCATAGGAAGCAGGAAATACAGAGAGAGACAGTTCCAGAGTTGACCTGTTGCATAAATGAAGGACTGGGAGTAACGGTTAACTCTTGCATTAGAGAGTTGGACAGAAAAGGAGTGAGAGTTTGCTGCTAGACTGGTGCTACGCGCCCGTCGTAGAAGTGGAGGAATGCATGCAGACAGTTCAGAGGAACAATGACCACTGAAGTAGCGATAGAAAAGAGATAAAGATGCAACATTGCGGCGAAGAGACAGAGGTTGAAGGGAGTCAGTAAGAGGGGGAGAGTTAATGAGACGAAAAGCCTTTGACTCCACCCTATTGAGAAGAGCTGTATGTGGGGAGCCTCCCCACACATGAGAGTTGTACTCCACACAGGGGCGGATAAAACCCCTATATAGAGTCAACAATTGTGCAGGGGCAAAGAAGGAACGGAGTCGGCTTAGCACACTCAATCTCTTGTAGGCAGATTTTACAAGAGATGTTATATGATCTTTCCAAGACAAGTTCCGAGCAAATGAAACCCCAAGCATGTTCAACGATGATGCAGGATAAAGCTGAGTATTATTAAACATAAGTGGGTATACCTGTGGAAGATTTTGTCGGGTTGATAGGTGCAAAAACTGAGTCTTTGATGCATTAAAAACAACCAGATTATTTTTACCCCAGTCAGAGATACGAGCCAAGTCAGACATTAGGTGTGCCATAGCCTCATCCCTTGCCTGTTGAAGTAACTGCTGAGATGGACGTTGTGGGAATCGAATGGAAAGGTGAAGGGTGGAGTCATCAGCGTATGAGTGGATAGGGTTAGATGTACGGCTTAGAAGGTCATTAATGAATAATAGGAAGAGAGTTGGTGATAGGACAGAGCCCTGAGGAACACCACTGTTAATAGATCTAGGAGAAGAACGATAGCCGTCTACAACAGCGGCTATAGAACGACCAGAAAGGAAGCTAGAGATGAAGGCACAGATAGAAGGATAGAAACCGTAACAGGGCAGTTTGGAACTTAAAGATTTATGCCAGACTCGATCGAAAGCCTTTGAGATGTCAAGTGCAATGGCAAAGCTTTCGCCAAAGTTCCGAAAGGAGGATGACCAGGAGTCGGAAAGGTAGGTGAGAAGATCGCCTGTGGAGCGTCCCTGACAGAACCCATACTGACGATCAGAAAGAAGGTTGTGATAGGAAAGATGCTTTAAAATTTTTCTGTTAAGAATAGACTCAAAATCTTTTAAGATACAGGATGTTAAAGCAATTGGACGATAGTTAGAGGGTTGGGAATGGTCATCCTTCTTTGGGACCGGCTGAATGAAAGCAAACTTCCAGCAAGAAGGAAAGGTACAAGTAGACAGACAAAGGCGAAAGAGTTTGCCTAGGCAGGGTGTAAGCACAGAAGCACAGTTCTTGAGAACAACAGGAGGGACTCCATCAGGCCCATATGCCTTATTAGTACCCTTTATTGCTGTGGCCCTTTCCTGTGGCGAATGTAAGTCATTAGGGACACTTAAAGTTGGTGCTCATACAGTAGTATGTATTGTATTTTCATATGCCTGCATATAATCGAACCATGTTGCCTCTACTGATGGCATACACATATATAGGCATTGCAGCACTTCGACTCATATACTCGTACATGACTACCTTCATACATTCCATCCCCATTCGCACTTCGCCAGCATGAGAAAGATAATTCTGGTCATCATTCATCCACCGAGGAGAAGGTTCGATCTTGCAGTGGACCTCATAGTTGACTGATACAGACATACTGTACAGTCAGCCCTTTCAGTGCACTGATGGAGCGCTGACGAGAAGCCTATACGCGATGGCGTGTGTATCCTGAATGAAGCAGCTGCGGAGTCCTCCCGGGAGCCAGACCACCTCATATTTCCCTGAACCTTGCCATGCCAAGGACCCTGGTCCGACCCTGGCGAGTCGCTGTCTTGCACAAGACAGCGCCCTATGTGGTGTGATGTGGTTTAGTCATTAAAATTTATGGAAGTGGAGCGTATCATGTTCGACAATCTTTAGTAAGAGACAAGGCTGTCAAAATGGCTCCTAAAGAGGCTTTGGCGTATAAATCAACGTTATCAATGTGAAGGGGTTGAACAATAACACACAAACAACCACCGTCAGCAAACAGTCTCGCATACTACAAGAACACCAACCTCGTACCCAAGGAACAAGCACGACCACAAAAGCGTACTCTACTCACCCCCAGCCAGACCTAACACCACACCATTCATAGCCACCACTACAACCACACCATTCATAACCACCACAACCACACCATTCATAACCATCACTACAACCACACCATTCGTAACCGCCATTACAACCACACCATTCATAACCACCACTACAAGCACACCATTCATAACCCCCATTACAACCACACCATTCATAACCACCATTGCAACCATACCATTCATAACCACCACTACAACAACACCATTCATACCACCACTACAACCACACCATTCATAACTACTACAACCACTCCATTCGCAACCCCCATTACAACCACACCTTTCATAACCACCATTGCAACGATACCATTCATAACCACCACTACAGCCACACCATTCATAACCACCACTACAACCACACCATTCATAACCACCCCTACAACCACACCATTCATAACCACCACTCCAACCACACCATTCATAACCACCACTACAACCACACCATTCATTCGTGTAACTTTGTATCTGTGATTATTAATCTATTTATATGTTTATTACAATGGTTCAATCCATCAAGGCAATCCACCCGACGTATGTGTTACTAGGGGGTGCGCCATTTGTGTAATTTTTATTATGTAAACCTTACACAATAAAATTTGTAAATCAACCACACCATTCATAACCTTCATTACAACCACACCATTCATAACCTTCATTACAACCACACCATTCATTACCACCACTACAACCACACCACCCACATCCAGTACTACAGCCACCATACCAAGAACTCCACTACAACCACCGCACCACACAAACAAACCCAATGCAACCACCACACCACGCCAACAACCCCACTACAACCACCACACCACGCCAACAACCCCACTACAACCACCACACCACGCCAACAACCCCACTACAAGCATCACCACACTAACTACCCTTCTACAACTATCACACCACAGCAACCACCACACCACACAATCAACCCCACTACAAACACCACACCAACAACTCCACTACAACCACAACACAACGTCAACAACCCCACTACAACCACCACACAATCAACCCCACTACAAGCATCACCACTCTAACTACCCTTCTACAACTATCACACCACACCACACAATCAAACCCACTACAACCACCACACCAACAACCCCACTACAACCACAACACCAACAACCCCACTACAACCACCACACCACGTCAACAACCCCACTACAAGCACCACACCACGTCAACAACCCCACTACAACCACCACACCACGCCAACAACCCCACTACAAGCATCACCACACTAACTATCCATCTACAACTATCACACCACAGCAACAACCCCACTACAACCACCACATAATCAACCCCACTACAACCACCACACCAACAACCCCACTAGAACCACAACCAGTCCTCCTGCACTAAAAGGCGGAATAATAGCGGCATGAGAGTGGTAATTTGGAGGGCTCAAACGAGGTAGTTACTGGTACTTCATTGTCATCCCTTTCACATTTCCTGCCCTCATCCTCAGCCCTTCTCTTCCATCACACTCACTTCACCTTTCAAATTTTGTTCTCTTTCTACTTCTCTTCTTTACTCTTCGTGCCATACTCTTTGATTTATCATTTCTCCTCGTCTTTACCCTGTGCTTCCCCATCTTTTTTTTCTTCTTCTTCCATTTTTCCACTTTTTCTTTATCTTTTCCCTTTTTCCTTTCTCTTCTTTTCCCCTGCCATCTCTTCTCATTTCTCTCCTCTCCCGTCTTCTCTCTTCGTTTCATCCCTTCCCTTTATTTCTCTCCTTATCTCTTTTCATATGTACGTTGTTATGTCATAACCTTTGTAGTTGCGTCTATTTTGCTGTACTTCGCTCTCTCATCCCCCTTTTTCATTGTAAACATAATTATTAATGTTTCTGTTCTGACCGTGTTTCTCTTTTATTTCTTGTATGTAGTGACATTAATATTTTCATCTGTTTCTGTCGTATTTTATTAGTCTCTATCTATCTATCTATTGCCAGATGCCTCAATCCCGTTTGGGGTGGCCACAAACAAATCGCCTCCAAGTCGCCCTGTCCCCCGCCATTTCACTGCCCTGCTCCCAACTCACACCCCCCTCTCTCATATACCTCTCCACCCCATCCCTCCCTCTCATCCTCGGTCTCCCCCTCCCTCTTCCACCCTCCACCTTACTCATATACACTCTCTTCGTCAGTCTTCCACCCTCCATCCTCTCCACATGGCCAAACCACCTCAGTGTGTTCCTCACAACGCTTCCTATCACATCCACATCCACACCACAACGCTCCTTTATATCCTCATTCGTCAGCCTGTCTCTCCACGTGACTCCACAGGCTCCTCTTAAATAACTCATTTCCACTGCTCTCACTCTTGACTTGTGTCCTTCCAACAATGTCCAAGCTTCACTTCCGTATGTTAGAGTTGGTATCACAATACTGTCATGTAGTAACTTTTTTACTTCCATGCTCACTTCCCTGTTTCTTATCACTGCTTTCAAGGAACCAGCAACAAATATTGCGGGGATTCGAACCAGCGCTTGCAACTGCGTGAGTACAGCAGCTTACCAAGTGAGCCATTAGTGTTCTCACTTTTTTCATTAACCTTCAGAATCCGGGTGACGTCGTTTATTCCTGCTAACGGTTTTTATTCAACTTATGGAAAGGCCCCTCACAATGACAGGTTTACTAATGGTATATCAAACTTTCCCATTTTGAGAAGCCCAACCTAAACCCAATAAAAGTGAAAAAAAAATAATGCTCCCCAAAAATGCAAAGATATCCCGAATTCGGCGGGTTAATATTGGCCAGTATGTCTCTCCCATTTTCTTATTCTATTTCCAGGTCTCTTAAATTCTGTTTGTTGCATTTTTCCCCATCTTTTTTTTTGTAGTTTATAACAATACCTAGTACGTTGTAAACCCTTTCAGTCCGATGACATATTTTCTTTAGTTCATTCATTCACGTCTCTTGTTAAGATTTTTCTCACTAGAAGGATTAAAAGCAGCTTCATTAATCCTGTCAGTGTGCTGGGGTTTTAATGTACACGTCTGGAGAGGGCAGGGATAAAATGTAAAATAACGTCATTGGACTGAAAGGGTTCATTGGTAGGACCTTGTATCTCTTCGTTTCCTCCCTGTGAAGTGTTTTTGTCTTCCAGCTCTTTGTACTTTCATGATATGGGAGGCCGGAAGACGAGAAGATAATGTTTAATTAGGCTAATGAGAGAGAGAGAGAGAGAGAGAGAGAGAGAGAGAGAGACAGACAGACAGACAGACAGACAGACAGACAGATAAGTAGGTAGATAGATAGATAGATAGATAGATAGATGGACGGACGGACGGACGGACGGACGGACGGACGGACGGACGGACAAACAGACAGGGGGGAGGAAAGCTTAGGAGGAGGAGGAAGAAGAAGGGAGAGGAGGAGGAGAAGGAGGGGGACTAGGACGAGGAGGAGGGGTAATAGGACGAGGAGGGGTAGGCTAAGACGAGGAGGGGTAGGCTAGGACGAGGAGGAGGAGAAGTAAAGACTGAAATGAACTCTTGTAGTGTGGACAGTGAGTGATGATGGGGAAGAAAAGGAGGAAGAACTCGAAGAAGAGAAAGAAGAGGGGAAGATGAAGGAGGAAGAGGAGGTTGATTTAGGCACTTTAATCGGACCAACGCCCCAAAAATATTAACCTGTGCCTAAAGCATGATCGAGGCCCCTAAAATCTGACCTAGGACCCTAAAATTTAACTTAAGGCACACTGACTTACGCTCCTAAATAGCATTATGTCCTTAAAATCTGGCGTAGGCCACTTAGATTTACCCAGTACAGATAAGACTGCATCCCTAACCTCTGACTTACTGTGGGCTCTTCACTCCGACCAATTCCCCTGCACTGTATATTAACCTGTCCTAAAATCTGGCCTAAACCAAAAATTCTTGGTCCCTAAAATCTGAACTAGAGACCTAAATTCAGTCTGCTTCATTTCACCAGCGACCCGACTGTGAGGCTCGGATATCAAAACCGGTATATTGTTGAGAGGCTGGATCTCCATTCTGGAATACTGAAGCGGGTGTGTGGTGTGAGGAGGGAGGAGAAGGAGGAGAAGGAGGAAGAGGAAGAGAAGGGGAGAGAACACGTGAAATGAACTCTTGTAGCGGAGGCAGTGAGAGATGAGGGGTTGACAGAGAGAGAGGGGATAGTTTCTCCTTCGTTCCTTCCTTCGTTCCTTCATTCATTCACTCATTCAACCATTCTGTCCTTCCTTCATTTCCGTACTTCATTCATTAAATTTCGCCGCATCATTCAGTACCTCCTTCATTCATTACGTCCTTCATTCATTCTGTTCTAGTCGCTTCCTTCCTCTCCTTCTCCCCACCATTCTTCCTTTCATTGCGTTCTCGCTTCATTCATCCATTCATATTATTACTTACATAAACTTAAATCACTGTTAATTATTTGAGCGAAGGTTGAATGTGACTCCATGACAAGGATAGACACCTTATTGCTGTAGAATAATTAGATTCATAATTTCTACATAACACCAATCCTATCACATTCCTTTTACCGCAGTGAAGCATGGTTAGCATAGAAATGACATCGAATATTGGAGGTTTTAACTAAAGGCCGTATTTCTATATTTTGTTCTTGCTCACACTCAGCGATTTTACTGAACTTGGATGAAGACCTCTCGTGTTGGAGGTACGGATGAAGGGTAAATCTAACCCCTGCAGTCATAAGCCTCTCCCAGATGAGTTTAATCGTTTGTAGACAGCAAGAATATGAAGAAAAATACGTCACAGGATTGAAGCGGATGGTGGAGACTTAGACATCCGCCACTGAGTGTTTTATTGCAAGTTGATGAAAGTCGTCGAAACAAGAGCAATATCAGTCAGACGTCATTGCACGGAAAGGGTCAAACATATTGCTGCCAAGGATGCGCTTTAGTTTTATTGGGCTGAAAGATATCCCAGCTGTTAAAGGGTTACAGACTGTCTTCTAAAAACTTTAGCTGAGACTACAGGCTTCTGCCTTTGTTTCGGCCAGAGTTAAACGAGTATAATGAGCAGTGAAACCTGGGGCACGAAAACTGTTAAAACTATTACGCTT
>NC_136982.1:26375826-26488326 GCF_032717465.1 Coenobita brevimanus
AGTTATTCATTCCACCAGTATAGCTGGACGTGAGTATTACAAAAATATATACCAGAAGTTACTCACTGCAGCCGGAACACGAGAACTGCTAACATGGCGTTGCTCAACACTATGGTGATACGGAGACGCGGGGTTCTCTTGAAGTTGCTGGTGGCTCTTCCGTCCCTCTGGTTAGTGGCTACTTTAGTCACCATTTCCGACATGCCTGAGAAGGATGGTGGCAGAGGGGGGCCGGTGGAGCTGCCCCCTGCTGTCAGAGTGAGGGATAACCGCCCCCCACAGTCCCCAAAGCAACCTGTACAGCCGCCACCGCTGTCGCCACCGCCGCCACAGCCATAGCCTGAGGTGAAGATAAAACCCGAACTCAAAGGGAAGACGACGGATGAACCGCATGAGGTGAGTGATTTTTTATATATTACACCCGCGCTTGCAGTGCGAGAGGGCTATGACTGGTCTGGTTTGTCTGTCTGTCTGTTAATGAGACCATGAAGAGTAGTTAAAACAATTGGATGGCATTGCACCAGATGTCACAACGCTGGTCAGCTATTAGAGAAACAGGTGATTAATTTTTGGCTAAAAAGTTCATAGGTCAGAGGTTAAGGACAAGGTCAACTCGAACAGTTTTGATCCGCTTTTGACCAATTTTGGTGGAATGATTGAGAGAAGGGAGAGGGTGAAGCGAATAAATGTTAAAAACAATTTTTAAAAATGAATAGGGAGGGAATATACAAAGAATTAGACAGATAGAGTAGTAAGAGAAGAAAAAAATGAGTAGAGAGAAAGGGAGTAAAACAATAACTTGGTGAGTAGGATAAAAATAGGCAAGGACGGAGAGAGGGAGGATAGGAGGGTGGCAGAAAAGAAAGGATGAGTAGGATAGATATGAAGAGGTCGATAGAAAGGGAGATAAATGGCAGGGTGAGAAATGTAGGACGCATACTTGGTGGATACTATTAACCCCTCTACCAGGAGACACCATTATTAAGTTGAAAAATCGTCTGACGGTAGCAAGAAAAAGCTCTTGTGTCGCCGTTAGTGGATTGCTGGAGATTGTTTTACTCATAGCCAGTTAGGGGCCGATCCCAGACAGGTGGAAATAATCTGGCGGTAGCAGGAATAAAATGTTTTCGGTGTCTCACGTTCTGATAGGTTATGAAACTAAAGAACAGAGCTAAAATTATTATGTATACGGTAAGTCGGAATGACACCGTATGCCGCCTGATAAGAGATAAGATAGCGATACAACATGTTTCAGTGAAGTAGCCGACACATTTCCGCCATAGATGGGCGAGGTTTTCGACCTTTTGCAGCCTGTTGCCGGCAACTAAGTGGCAAAAAAAGACACTGATATGGCTCAACACTTACCGGTATCTCTAACAGTTCTTCGTGACTAGCACCATATTTTAGTGTTGGTTACAGCTCAGCATTCAGGACAGACAGAGCAGTTTTAGGTCAAGGTAAAATAGATAGAGGATTCACTCTCCCACTCCGTTCCCAACAATGACGTTTCTTATCTCGCTCCCTACAGTGTTGTCTTTTGTAGTTTTATTAATCGCAGAAGTGACTTCCTGTAGTGATGAGATTAGAATAAAACTTTGCAAAACTCATTCAGTATGCAGTGCATTCATAATATGAATAAAATCATATTGCGGTAGCAAAAATCGGTTTAAAAAAAAACGTAATCGGAGTGAAAGGGTTAGTCTTCCACCTACATCCCCCTCATTACCAGAGCCCTTCCCTGTGCTGCATAAAATTCTGATGATAGAAAAAAAAAAATCATTGCAAAAGGTCTGTCTTAAACTGCCAGCAACATAAAATTCGTATTGGGTATAAAACCAGAATGTAAAATGAAATAATCATACTATATAAGTTAATGGAAGATCGTTGTAAAAAACGCGTCATCGTATTAAATAAGTTAAAGGGAGATTTTAACACTTACACAACGAAAGGTCTTATCCAGGCTGCATAAAATCGTGTGGGGATAGCAGATATGAGCGGCAGCATCACATTCAGGAAATTAAATGGAGATTTTTTTCAAATCCTTTATAATGGCATGTGTATAAATAACTACTGTAGTTGTTGCTTCCTCTACTTGCCATTCCATATATTATGTATGGGTATTTATTCAGCATAGAACGAAGTCAGAGTAAGGCAGTAGCCTATATGTCCTGACCAGGATGCATCCAGGACTTCTTAGGGCAAATTGTGTTCCCTCACGTCTGCACACAGTATCGAGACAAAGCCACTATCACACAGCTCGGACCGACATTTCTCCACCTGTCGAATGTAACAGTACCTTTAATCAGTAAATTTTCAGCATTATTCTGCTTCCTCTAAGACCCTCCAATAGTTGTGTGAAACGAACTAATACATTTTTCACTACAGAAGAATAATTCTAAAAGGCATATAACCGTGAAACTATACAACTAATATATATATATATATATATATATATATATATATATATATATATTTAATACGGTATGTATTTGTATATATAACATTCTGTGGTACTGAATGAGTCAGTGGAGCTAGAGTCAACCCCCTCAGTTTGAGAGATCTTCAGCAACTTGCATTAAAACGTCAAGGGTTTAGCAAAAATAAAATTAAACAAGATGGAGCACTCAAGAGTGGAAAAACACCCGTGTCCATCAGTTGGTCGAAGGGCTGAACATTTGACTTTGCCCTGCAACCTTGACCTTCGACCTGTTGCTCTTAAAATAAAATTACTTTTCCTTGCTTAACCCTTATTTCCACCAAGTTTTATTTAAATCAGATAAGAGCTGTTTTTGACCTTGCCCTGTGACCTTTCCTGTTCACCTAATAGAGATGTATGGTATGTAGGAGGACTGCTGGGCCTTGATAGCAGGCTGTGAAGCCTATGCCCAGAGTCGGACACACACACACACACACACACACACACACACACACACACACACACACACACACACACACAAAACTTTTCTTGTGACCATGACTTCTGATGTTCACAAATTCGATTTTCTTTATCCTTGCCCTAGCCCGAGGCCTTCCACAAAGTTTGGTTTGAATCGGAAGAAAACTGTCTTACGTTGACCTTGCCATGTGACCTAGACCTTTGACCTATTATTCTTAGGGCAAAGGCCAATCCCTTGCCTAATCCTCAACCCATGCAAGAAGTTTGGTACACGCGCGTGCGCATACACACCAGCGCACGCACTCGCACAAGCACACGCACACACACATGCACAAGCACACCAACACGCACACGCACACGCACAAGCACACGCACACTCACATGCACAAGCACACCAACACACACACACGCACAAGCACAAGCACGTGCAAACTAGCATACAGGCGCACACGTGCACTAGCACACACACAAGCTCTCTCTCTCTCTCTCTCTCTCTCTCTCTCTCTCTCTCTCTCTCTCTCTCTCTCTCTCTCTCTCTCTCTCTCTCTCTCTCACACACACACAAACACACACACACACACACACACACACACGTTTCGCAAATGCTGGTGTAAAAGTAAGCCATTGTGCTGACGTAATGTATAAATAACAAAACTGCATCGGTATATCTTGTTGCTAAGCTTAATTTCTGACTATTGTATTATGATTATGACTTTTAAATAAGCTGCGTTTTAATCAGTATAACACACCAGACAGATACAAGTAACGTATTGTCAATCCAAGAATCTGGCAAGTGTTCTGTATGAACCAGTTAAAAGTTATGATATTGTTTAAAAGCTGGTTCTGTTTGTCACTAATTACCGAGCTTATCCCTTTATTACTGAGCCTCATCCTTCACCGCCAGGTGTGAATTTCAGTGAGATCAATAAAATCGTCCGTAATATACTGTATTATGGCAGGAAGATGTGTATTCTCAACCAGAGCATTAATCGTGTCAGCTTTTAACATTTGTGGTGCCTTAGGTTTCCCTTGAGCACAGTAAAGTGGTCTGAGGTTAAAAAAATTAAAATGCAAGGTGGGTGAATAGCACCAAAGGATATAAAGGAAGCTTTGTTAACCCCCACAGTCCGATGACGTATTTTGTTTATTATATTTTTGTACTGTTAGATGTCTTTCTTCAGCTTACGACAGCACACAAGTACTGCAGGGATAAGTGATGGCTGCATCCAACAACTTTGTTTCAAAAAGTTTATCCCAAAGTGAAAATGATAGTCTGGAGATAGCTATAAACACAATGCGTCATTGGACTGGAGAGGTTAAAGGTATTGGATGTTAAAAAAAAAAAAAGTGTGAATGAGTGTGGCATCCTTAGCTGTGCATATAGACACATTTATCACTGTTGTTTGTGGACTCGGTGTGGAGACAGCCACCACTTGTTTGTACAGCGGCAGTACTGAGTCACTCGTAAATGAACCATACCCTGTCCACGTTAACAACCTGGCCTGAAATTGCCAGCTATTATACTCTGTACTCTTTAATTTTGTCTAAAATTTCCAGTATTTCTGTGTCTTGAATACTGAGCTGTAAGAAGATAGCAATGCAAGAATATGGCGCGAGTCATTAAGAAATGTTAGGAGAGAGGTATACAGCCGCAGAATTGTCTTTGTGTGGCAGTGTGCAAATGGAAATTAGTGCACAAGTACGAACTATTGTAACACAGACACCTAAGAAGCTATAAAAAAAAACATCGTTTATTTTCCCATTAACTCAGAAGACATTATTTTTAGTTTACCCTTGTCTCGGACGACTTCATTAAAGTTGTGAGAGCACCCTGTTCGCGAATAAAATCGTCGGGAGACAGCAAGAGCACATTAAAGATCATTTCCCATGTTATACTTACTTTGTTCCTGCGACCTCCAGATAACTTGATTTAACTTAAGAGAGACTTTCTGAACTAAGGAGGTTAGATATAGCCTTCAGTAACACGTTCCCCAACAAAGGGGTAGCCTTAAACTAAGGCAAATCTTTAGATATATAGTAAGAGTATAATAAAGAAAAATCGTCATAAAGGTTTAACATCATTAATACAATGGTCGGTGGGGGCGCCCATCATCCGCTCACTCAGTGCAGATACTCTGTTCCAGGGTAAACTCTGCAAACTAGGAAATCATTTAATACGCTGGGTGGTAACCATATAACCAACCAGCACTGGTCCCTACATGTCTACAAGTGTGCTGGCGGAGGGTTAGTACCCCTCCCCGGAAAATGCAAACAAAATGCAAACAAAATGCCTCAGACCAGGACAGATCAGCAGGTCACGACCAAGGACTGGACAAAGGTCATTGTACGGATTGCAACATGGAATGTAAGGGATGTGAATCAAAAGGTGAAAGAGAGATTTTCCAGGTGCTTAAGGGTGCAAAAGTGGACATGTGTAAATTGACTGAGACTAAATGGAGAGGTGAGAGTGAGAGAGAGAGTGGAAGTATGGATGGGGTATATGCGTGGGAGAAGGTGAGACTGAGGAGGCAAAAGAGGCAGTATGTATTGTGTGCAAGAAATGGAAGGAGTATATAAGAGAGTATGGATCAGTTGGTTCAAAGATTGTGTGGGTAAGATTGAAAGTAGGAATACAAAAGTGGGCAATTGTGCGTATGTGCCAACGCAAGATCCTGCAAGCAGAGTGAAAGAAGATTTCTGGGCAAATGTGGAAGCGTGCATGGAAAAGTTTGAGAGGAATAAGAGAGTGTTTCTGACTGGAGATATGAATGGAAACGTATAGACTGTAAAGGTGGATGGAGTAGTTGGTGAGTGGGGTGTGTCTCCAGAAGTGGATGAGTATGGCAGTGCTCTAGTGGACATTTGTGCCGGGAGAGGGTTGATGATAACCAGTACCCTCTTCAGGCACAAAATGATCAACAGGTATATGTGGGGAGTGATGAGAAGGGCGGGTGGTGAACTGAATGAACGGAAGGCAATGATTGTGTGTGTGTGGGTGATGGAATGGGAAGGTATGTAATGGATACAAGAGCATACAGGGGCTGAGGGAATGGACATTCTGACCACTACTCGATGGTGGTGAGTCAAGGTACAAATGCAATGGATGAACAAAAGGAGGGAAGGAGGGAAAAAAGGCAGAATATAGAAGAGAAGTAGAGGAGTGATTGAATAAATATGATTTGGAGCTGATGGGGGAGGTGGAAGTTGTGTGCAAGATATTTGTAGAAGAAATCTGTGCAGCATGTGAGGTGGGGTATAGGATGAAGAGTAGACGAAAGGGGGTGCATGGTGGAATGAAGAGATGAGACAAGCTGTGGCGCAAAAGTAGAAAGCATATAGTGAGTGGATGGGAAACAGAGGCATGAAGGAGGTTGGGAAACGGAAGAGAGAGTTATATGTAGAGAGGAAGAGAGAGGTGAAAAGATTAATAAGAGAGAGTAAGAAGAAAATGCAAGAGGAATTTGGAAGGAATTATAATGTAAAGTGGAGGGAATGTAAAAAAAAATGTTCTGGAAGGAGGTAAAGGGCGTTAGGCAGGGTGATAAAGAAGTTGGTAATAGAGTGAAAGATAAAAGTTGTAGATTTATAATGGAGAAGGGAGAAAGAGTGAGCAGATGGCGAGAGCACTTTAAGGAACTGTTCAACATAGAAAATGAAAGTAATGCGAGTATAAGTGGCTGGGGAATGGCTGGGAGAAGGAGGGAGGTGAGAAGGGAGGAAGAGATCAGTAGGATGGAAGTAGTGGAAGCAATGAAGAATGTCAAAATGGGGAAAGCCCCAGGATTTGATGGAGTGTGTGGTGAAATGCTGAAGCATGGGGGAGATATAGTAGAATGGATATGGAAGGTGTGAAGATTGGCCTGGGAAGAAGGTGAAGTCCCTGAGGATTGGAAGTCAGGTATAATTATACCCTCATACAAAGGAAAAGGGGAAAAAGAAGTGTGTGGTTATCACAGGGGCGTTTGTGTTCTTAGCTTAATAGGAAAAGTATATGGTAAGATACGTACTGACAGAGTTGAGGAAACACCAGAGGAATTAGTTGGAGAACAGGGAGGTTTTAGGAAGGGAAGAGGTTGTTTAGATCAGATACGCTATTCATCCTCATGTCTTTAGTGGAAAAGTTTTTAGAGAAGGGAAAGAAGTTGTATGTGGCCTTCACTGATTTGGAGAAAGCATTTGACAGAGTGGATAGACAAGGAATTTGGAAAATACTAAGAATATATGGTGTAAATGGGAAGTTGTTGAGTACCATGAAGAGTATGTATGAGGGTGCTAAGGCTGTAGTGCATGTGGATGGTGAACTGAGTGATTTTTTCTGTCTGAATGTTGGATCGAAGGAGAGATGTGTCATGTCTCTATTGTTCAATCTGTATATGGATGGGGTTATAAAAGAGATACAGTGTAGTGCAGTGGATGTTGGAATGGTCCTAATGAGAGAGGGCAACGTTTGGAAACTTCCTGTACTGTTGTTTGCAGAGAGTACTGTACTATTAAGTGAAGACAAATGGGAACTGCAAGCAGGGATGGCCCGACCGGGGGGGGGGGTCACCCCCCAATGTGTGTTCTGAGTTGGTCAAAAAATTACTGAGTTGGTCAAAAATGGAGAGTGGAGACTTTTTTTTTTTCTAACATAAAACGAGAGGTGTCCAAGATGACAAAATATTTTTTACATACTTTCTTTATATATATATATATATATATATATATATATATATATATATATATATATATACAGTATATTTAGAGGACAAAATACAAAATACTCTAGTTTCCTTCCTCTCAGGGGAATAATCTAAGCCAAAATCAAGTACCATACGGTAATTAGTAAAGGTGACTGGACCCGGACCCCCTTCACCCATGGAACGGTGGCAAAGGGGGGGGGGTCATAAATTTGGTTTATTTATATCTATTTAGTAGGGCAAACCGTAACGCCGAACGGATCAAGTTGGTCAAAACTGTCCTTACCCTCCACCCCCAATCACATACTCCTCGGGCCATCCCTGCCTGCATGTCTTGGTGAATGAGTTTGGGTGAGTGTGTAAGAAACGGAATTTAAAGGTGAATGTAGGGAGGAGAAATGAAGTCACTGACTGTACTTGTTGAATAATGAGGAAATGGAGAATGTGAGTGCACATAATTACTTGGTTAGTGTGACAAGTAAGGATGGAAGTTTGGAGGATGAAGTGATTGATAGGGCACAACAGGGAAGAAAGGCTTCCGGTTCTTTGAAAGCTGTGATAAGAAATAGGGAAGTAAGCATGAAAGGACGGCAAAAACGTTGCTGCAGGATAGTACTGAGATACCAACTCTAATGTATGGAAGCGATGCTTGGACCTTGTTGGAAGGACACAAGTGTGAGAACAGTGAAAATGAGTTATTTAGAGGAACATATGGTTACATGGAGAGGCAGAATGACAAATGAGGACGCGAAAGAGCGTTGTGATGTGGATGTGGATGTGATAGAAAGCGTTAGGAGAAATACACTGATGTGGTTTGGCCATGTGGAGAGGATGGGGCGCGAGAGACTAACAAGGAGAGTGACGTGAGTGAGGTGGAGGGGGGGAGAGGGAAGGGGAGGCCGAGGGTGAGGTGGAGAGGTGGAATGGAGAGGTACACTCGCACCAAAAAGTATCGGTACACACTTGACGCAAAACTGTTTGAGACACCAGACGATGGCTGCTGGAAACTGAACAACGATTTTTCACCATGCTGATAAACTTGCGTTCTCACGGATGCTATACATGGCTCGTTTGCGACATTTTTTAGTCCGTATTGTTATTATATGTTCAGCAAAGTGGTTACAGCTAAATCTTACCGAAAATTCACGAGCTATAATGATCATTTCGGATATCATCGTGCCCTATCTGCGCGATACTTTTTGGTGTGAGTGTACAGTTACCTCCACTTCTAACGAGTACAGCCGGTGGTGTGTTTGGTGAAATGTGGCACCACTGTGTTTGTTTACATCGTAGTAATAGTAAGTGAATGGGCAGACCCGGCCGAGCTTCCCCTCCGCTACAGTATCTAGTACTCACAGAAACAATGTTCTATCTTCATATTCTGTCTGCAAACCCAAGTATCTCCCTCGTATGTACAGTGGAAGGTAGGGGGAAAAACAAATAGTAATAACACTGGATCCCATTGCTTCTCTGACAGGAGATGACTGTGAGGCGAGGTGGAAGGGAGGGGAGGGGGGACAGGTGGTGGGGGCGCATGTATCGAAACTTTGTCGTGTTTCGTTTAGAAAAATGAAGGATGTGATTATACAGATGTTCTGAGGTGATCTGTAACTCTGTATGCAATAACTTGTATTGGATGAATGTAGGAGTCTTAATGTTGGTCATACAATGAGGTGAACAACTGTAGCTGAACATAAATGTTAGAAGGTGTGATGTCCTGCGTCTCGAAATGTGGTTCACCTGAGTCTGAGTCTAGCGAGTGTGCGACTCAACTGCTGTAACATTTTTGTGGCTGAATCAGGGAGGCATAAATGATTCATGATGAAGCATGTGACACATCGTTCATGCCATGTTGTGCATCGTCCACTTTGTTTTATTGTAAGGAAAAACACTCATTATATTCTCAAACCATGGTATAAATAGATGTCCTGTTGCATAGGATTATAGCTACTTTCAGTGTTGGACAGCTGTTGGCTTACTGTGCGAAAATGTTTTGCAGTCATCATACTGATGGATCACGCAGAGGTAATGAGATACTGTATTTGCATAATGATTGCATATCTTGTATTATAATAACTGAGATAACGGTGATCCGGATGTTCAGTCCACAAATGATGTCGCTTTCTTCGAGGTGCTATTTCATTAGGTAGGATAGTTGTGACACAACATCCACAAATTGATCATCGTATATTACACTCCCTCTTTAAAACATGTATTACACATTCAGGCCCTCTTTAGCTCCAAACGCATTATACCATTTAATCGTGTGTCTACACTCACACACTCTTCATCCAGAGGGAGCAATATTTCCTTTACGAATACCAATCATCGCATATGTTGGTGATGACCCTAATCCCACCTGCCCACCTCCTCACTCGCTCCTACTCCATAACAGTCCACTTCCACACACATCTAACTACCAAGCTGGGTGGTAAGCCCTCCCATCCTCTCTATTCCTGCAATATTTCCTTCCTCTCCTAATACTTCGTCCCACTGATCAACCCCTCCTGAAGTATACCCCCTTACCCACCAAATATTCTAATCTATTTCTAACTGCCTTGGGAATATCGTTTTCGGTGTTCAGCGTCATGGGACACGGCATCACAGATATCCGTGATATCAAAATCTGTTGTCGAACTTGTTATTAGGAATCTTGTATGATGGCTCTTAACAACTATACCATAACGACGTTTCGCTACCCATCTACAGACCACCACCACCACGGTGCCCGGCGCATTACACGTCATGATATTGTAGGTCTTGCATCCCTTTGTCCTACGACTGATATACTATGTGTGTCCATTGTCTGTCATGAAATTACAAGGATAGTATCGGGCCAATGTTCATTGTTACAGAGGCACTCCGTTGGTGTAGGTTTGCTAGGAAAATAGCGTAGCCTAGCCTTGTTTGTGCAAGGGTTCAGTAATGTAACTGGTCATTCCAGATCCATGTTAACACAGTAGATGACGCCTGCAATGATTGCGTGATAAACGGATGTATAACGAACTGCACCACTGGGCAACATTATGCATGTTTGTCCGTTGTCTGCCATTATAACACAAGGTTTTAGTATGTAGCCACGGCTACACAAAATATATCGGTGGCGTGGTGCTGCTGGGAGAGTGTAAAATTGCTTATAGTCTACGTGTGTTTGTGCAGGGAGTCTGGTAATACACTTCACCAACTTATTTGCACTCATGCCAAGATAGCAGCCAAAGTCGCGGTTTTGGTGACTATACTGACTGACCATTGAACACTCTTTCACATCCCAGCGGTCTGAATGAGGTCCTGTTTTCAGCCAATAGAAACATTAAGTAGTGCAGTGAACAATGCAGTTTTATATGTAAAGTAAGGGGTGTTTTATGAACCATGTCATCATACAGACTTATACAGTATAACACAACCAAGAGTAAGCTGGACCTACAGTAGGATAAAGGTTGAGTGCTGCTGGAGCGTCCAAGTAAACGTAAGCAACATTGGTGCACCAGCACCTGGAAGGTAAAACCCATCCACCGTGCTTTGGAAAAATACCCCCGGGTTCTGAAGCTACCCCACGTCATCCAGTAGATTTGCATAAGCTCATTGATAAGCCTGCAGTCTCGTTTTAGTGATGCGATTTGATAGGGAAGTCAATAAGATCTCGTTATCCATTATACGAGGAAGGGCCGGAATTTTGTGTGTGTGTGTGTGTGTGTGTGTGTGTGTGTGTGTGTGTGTGTGTGTGTGTGTGTGTGTGTGTGTGTGTGTGTGTGTGTGTGTGTGTGTGTGTGTCTCTCTCTCTCTCTCTCTCTGATAGCCTGTAAGCAAGGAGGCTTGTTATGCTCACACTGTCACCGGTGGGTGATATGAGGCTACCGTCATTGTAGAAGGACACCCAAGAAGCCAAGGACCACCCTATCCTTCCCTGGGTCTGTTATGTCGTATTTTAGCAACCTGTAATGACAGTGAATGCATCAGTCTGTCTGTCTGTGTGTTAGTCTCTCTCTCTCTCTCTCTCTCTCTCTCTCTCCACACACACACACACACACACACACACACACACACACACACACACAAAATTCCGGCCCTTCCTCGTATAATGGGTAACGAGATCTTATTGACTTCCCTATCAAATCGCATCACTACAACGAGACTGCAGGCTTATCAATGAGCTTGTGTAAATCTACTGGATGACGTGGGGTAGCTTCAGAACCCGGGGGTATTTTGCCTAAAGGGCGGTGGTTGGGTTTTACCTTCCAGGTGCTGGTGCACCAATGTTGCTTACGTTTACTTGGACGCTCCAGCAGCACTCAACCTTTATCCTACTGTAGGTCCAGCTTACTCTTGGTTGTGTTATACTGTATAAGTCTGTATGATGACATGGTTCATAAAACACTCCTTACTTTACATATAAAACTGCATTGTTCACTGCACTACTTAATGTTTCTATTGGTTGAAAACAGGACCTCATTCAGACCGCTGAGAGGTGAAAGAGTGTTCAATGGTCAGTCAGTATAGTCACCAAAACAGCGACTTTGGCTGCTATCTTGGAATGTGTGTGAATATGTCGATGAAGTGTATTACCAGACTCCCTGCACAAACACACGAAGTCTATAAGCAATTTTACACTCTCCCAGCAGCACCACGCCACCGATATATTTTGTGTAGCCGTGGCTACATACTAAAACCTTGTGTTATAATGGCAGACAACGGACAAACATGCATGGTAAAGGAAATATTGCTCCTTCTGGATGAACAGTGTGTGTGTGTGTGTGTGTGTGTGTGTGTGTGTGTGTGTGTGTGTGTGTGTGTGTGTGTGTGTGTGTGTGTGTGTGTGTGTGTGGACAAACGATTAAATTGTATAATGCATCTGGAGCTAAGGAGGGCCGGAATGTGCAATATTTGTATGAAAACTAGTGTGTGAATATTTTAAAGAGTATAATATGCGGTGATCAATGTTTGTGGATGTTGTGTCACAACTATCCAGACTAAAGAAATAGCACCTCGAAGAAAGCGACATCATTTGTGGACTGAACATCCGGATCACCGTTATCTCAGTTATTATAATACAAGATATGCAATCATTATGCAAATACAGTATCTCATTACCTCTGCGTGATCCATCAGTATGATGACTGCAAAACATTTTCGCACAGTAAGCCAACAGCTGTCCAACACTGAAAGTAGCTATAATCCTATGCAACAGGACATCTATTTATACCATGGTTTGAGAATATAATGAGTGTTTTTCCTTACAATAAAACAAAGTGGACGATGCACAACATGGCATGAACGATGTGTCACATGCTTCATCATGAATCATTTATGCCGCCTTGATTCAGCCACAAAAATGTTACAGCAATTGAGTCGCACACTCACTAGACTCAGGTGAACCACATTTCGAGACGCAGGACATCACACATTCCAGCAATTGTGTTTAGCTACAGTTGTTCACCACATTGTATGACCAACATTAAGACTCCTACATTCATCCAATACAAGTTATTGCATACAGAGTTACAGATCACCTCAGAACATATGTGGAATCACATCCTTCATCTTTCTAAACGAAACACGACAAAGTTTCGATACATGCGCCCCCACCACCTGTCCCCCCTCCCCTCCCTTCCACCTCGCCTCACAGTCATCTCCTGTCAGAGAAGCAATGGGATCCAGTGTTATTACTATTTGTTTTTCCCCCTACCTTCCACTGTACATACGAGGGAGATACTTGGGTTTGCAGACAGAATATGAAGATAGAACATTGTTTCTGTGAGTACTAGATACTGTAGCGGAGGGGAAGCTCGGCCGGGTCTGCCCATTCACTTACTATTACTACGATGTAAACAAACACAGTGGTGCCACATTTCACCAAACACACCACCGGCTGTACTCGTTAGAAGTGGAGGTAACTGTACATGAGAGAGGGGGGGCTGGGGGGAGGGCAGTGAAATGGCGGGGGACAGTGCGACATGGAGGCGATTTGTTTGCGGTCATTCCTTACGGGAATGAGGCGTTTGGCAATAGATAGATAGATAGTTGGTATTCATGACTTTATTGTCTTTACTTTCAGGCAGTTTTTCTTTATACTGAAGGAGACGATCAGTAAGGGAAAGGTTAATGAGGGCTACACAAAAGACTGCCTGTTCGAAAATTCTCTTATAAAGCTGAACTGTAATGGTCTGGTGATGGCAAGAGCACTTGGAGATATTGGTCTTCGTAGTTTTGAGGCTGACAGTCCTGTGCCGCCGTCATGGCCTTACTCGACGGTAACAGTGTAGTGAGTCGATAACCACTGCACTGAGACACGCAGGATATTACACTGTCACCAGGGGGAAAAAAAACAAAAAAAACTGGTGTTCAGTGAGAGGTAAAGGTTGTAGAGTCTTTTGCTCTGCCCATCAGTCCTCCTCCGATATTCCTTTATTTCTCCACCGATACTCCTTCCTTCCTTCCTCCGATACTCCTTCATTCCTCCTCCGATACTCCTTCATTCCTCCTCCTCCTCCTCCTCCTCCCCCTCCTTTTTTTAATACCCAATCTAATCCAGTTCAGTAGCTACCTCCTTTCCTCCTCCCCCTCCATCACCCCCTCTTCAAATAAAAAAACGCGGAACGTCCAGGAGCAGTAACCACAACGTAAATACCCGCAGAGTCAGAACACCAACTGTTTGGGACGGAGTTAGAGTCTTCTGTGTTAACGCACGTAGTCTACGTAACAAGTTTGAGGATTTAGAATCTCTTATTTACCTAGAAAATTATGACATTGTTGGCATCACAGAGTCCTGGATTAACACATCTGACCGTGACACTCTGGCGGAATACTCATTAACAGGGTACAATATTTTCAGCTGTGAGCGACCACATCGAGCTGGTGGCGGTGTTTTACTATATGTGAAAACTAGTCTCCACCCCCTTGTGCTATCCAAACCCAGTATTACCAACACAGATGCCAGTTATGTTCAGCTAAGTATTAATTCACACAATATAAATATATGTCTCGTCTATCGTCCTCCAGCACAGTCAACTGAGACAGATGAAAAACTTTATGATCAAATTGCGGAAATTTGTTGTCAAGAGGATAGCGTAATTTTTGGAGACTTTAACCTACCGGTAACAAAGTGGGATGAACCGCTAATGGCACACTCAGGACAAGAGCTTTACACGAATCTTTAAGAAAGCGCTCTTTCCCAACACATAGAATACCCAACGAGATGAAACAATATCCTAGACATCATCTTGACTACAAACGATAACCTAGTCAACAACGTTGAAATAGGACCTGAGTTTAGTTCCAGTGATCACCGAATTATACAGTTTAATATTACTACTGAAAAAGTAAAAAAATGGAGAGAAAAGAAAAGGTCCCAGATTATCATAGAGCTGATTTCACTAGGCTCAGAGCGCTACTTGCAGCTGCAGATTGGAATCAAATGTCTGAAACTGATGACATAAACCAAGCATGGGAAATATTCACCAAAAAAATTTAACGAAGCGGTAAAGTCATGTGTGCCACTACGTAACAGGCATCCAGCTGGTAATAGGAAACCAAATTGGTGGTCCAGTGAAATTAAAAGAAACTTAATAGCCCAAAAACAGGCATACCATAAATATAAAACTACACAAAATAATGATGATAAATTACAGTACGAAAATCTACGCCGCATATCGAAAAGACTTATTAAACAAAACACCGTTAACAACGTACCCCTTCATAGTGTCGTGTCACGTCATTATACATTTTTCAATTTATTCGATGCAAATAAAGTAATATAAGCACAGATTAGGATCTGCACAGATAACCCTGAGTTAACGGTCACTACTCTTACTTTTGACCTGTGATGGGCTGTGGATCACTGAGGGTCCCTGTTAGTCAAGTGACCACCATCGGGATTTTTTTAATGTACCAGGGGTCACTGCTTCAGGATGAAACTTGTGTACTTGTCCCACATGGGAGAGTTCCATGTCTCAGTGGAGTGAATGGAGCTAGGGCCTGATTGACTGCTGCCTACCTTAAAAGCGCCAGGCAAGGCTGCCGCACCACCCCTAAACATCCACACTGCGCAGTCCCCTCGTGTCTACAGGACACCCTGTAAACTTAACATAGCGTCACGTAATGTCATTATACATTTTTCAGTTTAGTCAGTGCAAATGAGGTAATATGCAGAAAGCACAGATTAGGATCTGCACAGATAGCCCTGAGTTAACAGTCACTAATCTTACTTTCGACCTGTGATGGGCTGTGGATCACTGAGGGTCCCTGTTAGTCAAGTGACCACCATCGGGATTTTTTTTAATGTACCAGGGGTCACTGCTTCATGATGAAACTTGTGTACCTGTCCCACATGGGAGAGTTCCTTGTCACAGTGGAGTGAACGGAGCTAGGGCCTGATTGACTGCTGCCTACCTAAAAGGCGCCAGGCAAAGCTGCCACACCACCCCTAAACATCCACTCTATGCATTGCACATCCACACTGTGCACTGTGCAGCCCCCTTTTATCTAAGACACCCGTCGTATATATTTCAATCTCCCCAATGCAAAGAAAGCAATATAAGCACAGATTAGGATCTGCACAGATAACCCTGAGTTAATGGTCACTACTCTCACTTTCGACCTGTGATGGGCTGTGGATCACTGAGGATCCCTGTTAGTCAAGTGACCACCATCGGGATTTTTTTTAATGTACCAGGTCACTGCTTCAGGAGGAAACTTGTGTACATGTCCCACAGGGGAGAGTTCCTTGTCTCAGTGGAGTGAACGGAGCTAGGGCCTGATTGACTGCTGCCTACCTCAAAAGCGCCAGGCAAGGCTGCCGCACCACCCCTAAACATCCACACTGTGCAGTGTGTAGTTTCCACGTTATGTCAACAGACTTCCCATAAACTCAATGTACCGGTTTATAATGTCATGCCGTAACTATTGGTTTATTTGATTACTTTCTCTTTCAGGTTACTCAGTCGGGTAGCTTATAGACAAAGTATTATAGAATGTGACTTTTCCTTTCCAGTTTTTCCTATGAAATTTCCATGTCAGTTTTTCCATGCTGCATGGTGGTTTTTCTCACTTTTTCCTGGAGGGTTTGGTGGTGGGGGGAGCCTTCTTGCTTTACTATCCTTATCCTTCAGCATTTAGAGTTAGATCTTGTAGTCATAGTTTTCTCTGTAACAAGCAGCCTCGAAAGGACCATAAGGTCTGTTGCTGTTTGCTTTCCTATGTAATCCTATGTAATCTTCCTCATCTCCTCTTGTCTCTGTCCTTACACCGTTTTTTAATATCTAATCCAATCCAATCCAGCAGTTTCCTCCTCCTCCTCCTCCTCCTCTTCCTCCTCTTCATGACCGCCTATTGATACCTTTTAATACGAGAGTGGCTTTTCGTCTCATTAACTCTCCTCCTCTTACTGACTCCCTTCAACCTCTGTCTCTTCGCCGCACTGTTGCATCTTTATCTCTTTTCTATCGCTACTTTAATGGTCACTGCTCCTCTGAACTGTCTGCTTGCATTCCTCCACCTCTACGACGGGCGCGTAGCACCCGTCTGGCAGCAAACTCTCATCCCTTTTCTGTCCAACTCTCTAATGCAAGAGTTAACCGTTACTCCCAGTCTTTCATTCATGCAACAGGTCAGCTCTGGAACTGTCTCCCTCTGTCTGTATTTCCTCCTGCCTATGATCTCCAGTCTTTCAAACGCAGTGTGTCCAGGCATCTCAAAATGATCGGATCTTGAATTTGGCTCTCTATTGTATTTTGTTTTTCTCTTGGAGGGAACTGTTACTGCGGGCTCATGGCCTTTGGTTCCTTCTTCCTCGCATAAAAAAAAAAAAAAAAAAAGCGTAAACAATGCGTTATTGTACTAACTAGTATATAATCCAGTCAGTACATTCTCGTATTTCCCTTCTTCATCGTCCTTTTCGCCCTCCTCCTCCTCATCCTTCCCTTCTCCTATCTTCCTTTTTATATTCGTCCTCTGCTTCCTTTCTGCCTCATCTTCCTCCTCTACTCCTCCTCCTCCCCTTCCTTCCCCTCGTCCTCTCTCATCCCCTCCCTTCCCCTCGTCCTCTTTCATCCCCTCCCTCCTCTCTCCTTTTCTTCCTCGAGGTCATTTCTACTTCTGTTCCTCCTCATAGTTTTCCTCTCGTTCCTTTTCTCTTTCTACTTCTCTTGTTCAACTTAGTCCCATCTTTTTCTGCTTTCTCTCTCATTCCTCTCGTTTTCATCCACATTACTACACTTTGTTCTCCTCTTCATCTCTTCTTCCCTTCCTCCACCTCTTCATTTCCGTCTCTTCTTCCCTCCCTCCTTCTATTCCAGTCCTCCTCCTTTTTCCTTCCTCCTCCTCTTTCCTTCCTCCTCCTCCTCCTTCTTCCTTCCTATTCCTCTTTCCTTCCTCCTCCTCTTTCCTTCTTCATTCTTGTAGTCCTTCCGCTTTACTTTTCTCCTCTTCCCCTCTCCTCATTATCCCTTCCTCCTCCTAGTCCTCAACTCCTTCTCTCCGTCCCTTCCCGTTCCCCCTCTTGTTTAATTCCTCCTCCTCCTCTCCTCCTCCTCCAAGTTCTCATCTTCCCCTCTTCTTCTTCCCTCCTCCTCCTCCTGCTCCGCCTTAGCGTCTTTGCGATAATGGAGATAATAGCTTGATGGCCTCGCGATGTGCCATTATGAAAACAAGGAGCACCAATTATTGTCCTCTCCTACACCCATTTTTACATGGAGGGTGCAGGGAGAGAGAGGAAGATGGAGGGGAAAACGGAGGCTTTGAAAGACGGAGGGAAGGAGACAGAGGCGGGAGATGGAAAAAGATGGAGGGATGGAGAGAAAGATGGAGAGAAGGAGCGAAAGAGAAACGAAGTGAATAAAGGAGGGAAGATAAGAAAGATGGAAGATGAAGAGGTGGAAAATTGTCGAGGCAGAGATGGGATAAATGATGGTGCTCATTTTTACCGGCTGAGAAGGGTGTGGCGAAGGAAAGGTGGCAAGATACTTGCAAGATAGAAAGGTGAACGGAAGATGAGACAGGAGGAGGGAAGGAGAGAAACATGAATGGATAGATACTGCGATAGAGGTGGAGAGAGAGAGAAAAAAAAAAAAAGAAAACGAGTAGATGAAAAAACAAAAAGTTGAATGAGGTAAAGGCGGAGAAAACAAAATGGTGAGGTGGAAGGAAAGATGTTGAAGCAGTCACCCCATGCCTGATCTCTGGTTTGGGTAAAGGCGTACCACTGTGTAACATTTAGTGTTTCTAGGTTAAATAAAAAATGTGCGTATCAATCTTGTCCGGAACCTTTTGGGCCAACTCCTTCGTGGGAGGCAACCTCTTGGGGACTCACCCTACCTATAACCTGGCCCTGGTGCAGGCCTACCACTAATATTGTGTTCCTAGGTAAAAAAAAAAAAAAAAATGCATTCCTCCCCACTTCTTCCCTGGGGCCTGCCACCGAGGGTTTCAGGGAGCCCCATCCTGCTGATGTGGAAGTCTACCACTGTGCCAACTTTCGTTTGTTTGTTTGTTTATTTGCTTTTTTGGGGGGTTCAAATATAAATGCGGAGCATACCGGCATTTATACATCCACAGGGACCGCCCTCCCACAGGGGGTAGTTCCCCGGGGTCTCACCTTTCCTAAAACCTGCACAGAGGGCAGCCCTGGAATTTCCCACTTTACCTGCAATGCTCTCATAGTGGAGGTCTACCGTTATGCAAATCTGGTTTTTCCCATGCGCTCAGGGACGCTTCCTGTTGCCAGAAAAAGCTTTTTATCAGAATCACTTCCTCCTCCTCCTGTCCTTCTTCTCACTAGAGAAAAGCCGGGCATTACCCACTGCCCGCGGACGCTGTCGGGTGGGAAAAAGGTAGAGGGAGAGACTGATGGCAATATAGATAATAAAGTGATGATGATTATGATGAAAATACGTTATTACATATTTAGACAGAGGTGGAAGAGGAGGTTGTGCCATTATGATAACCAAGAGGCCTAGCAACAGTCTTCACCCATTTCACATGCAGGGAGAAGTGGAGAGATGGAAAGATAGAGAGAAGATGGAGAGAAAGGTGATGGGGCGGGAGAGATGGAGAAAAAGGTGAATGAAAGGAAAGAATGATGGAGTGATGGAAAACGTGTGATAGGTGTAGTACTAATGAAAAGAATGATGGGGAAAGAGATGGAGAGGTGGAATGAAGGGTGGATAGATGCTGAGGTCGAGATGGAGAGAAAGGAAGATGGAGAGAAAGAAGGATGGAGAGAAAGGAAGATGGGAGGAAAGGAGGATGGAGAGAAGGGTAGATGGTGAGAAAGGCAGTGCGCAGTACAGATGCGGTCAGGAATTTCGCTCCATATTACGACGAACAAATAAAAAACTCTACATATTGTCCTGAAAAATCTGCTGGGTTCCGAAGAGTGCATCACTAGGTTTAGAAAATTAGTGTTCACTCTCCCGTTATTTATCGTAATGAAGTGGGTCGGTAGTAGAGTCCGCAACAGTACAAACAGATCTAGCGACTGATAAAGTGACTTCGATGAAGAGGTTGATACATGGACCAGAAAGTACCACAGAGCGTTGTGGATAAGCGACGGCTGTTCATTGCGGTCGAACTGTACATGTTAAGCGTTCACGCTAAAAAGTGTGGAAGTGGTTCGAGCGAATAAGTTTCCTAATGTTGATGTTATAGCTTGACAATAGAAAAAGAAAAAAAAAGTGTCATCCCATTTCTCTGGTATGAACGCATATTTTGGAATTATTCATCATATTTCAGATGTCCATGCATGCTATCAGTTAAGGGGCTTTGAACTTCACACCTAAGCATGGTGGGTCACACACTTGACTCACATTGTTACGCGCAGTTTAGCGCCTTTTGACTCTTTTCAGTCGTATGTTGGCGAGTTTACGACAGAAAACACTGACGTAAGGGTGCATTCACACTGAGGCCGGAACCGAACATATTCAGGCGCAAACTGTCCGATCATGTAGGTACTGTGTCTTGTTTCATGGGTTATGTTCTGCACACAGTTTCTTACTGCCACACGCGATATACTGTATATGCCACTGAGAAACGGAATGGCCTGACAGTGAACCAATGAAATAAACTTTTCTTTGTACGTTCTTTTACCAGCATGACGTCAGAAAAGGTACTTTCTGTATGAATGCACTCTAACCGTAATTACTCCTCCATAAATTTTCCTAGTATGTGCTGTAACATTAATAATAACCGAGAAAACACAATTATGGTGCCTTTTTTCAGTAGTTATCCAAGCGTACTGAGAAAAAGTAACACCAAGTACTTATTCATAAGCTCTTCAACGGTAGCGGTAAAACTCCCCGACGTAACAGTTCTTGATGCCGTTTGATGCTCAGTTCCTTGCTGACTGGATTTTTGAAAAGCAATATGGCGGCGGATTTTCAGAAAATTCACCTGTCACGAATCACTTTTTTCAAGAGTTTTCCAGTGATGTGCATAAATTCATTGTAGTTTTTACTTTCCCAAACAATTTAGTTTTAATGCTCCTTGGTGCTCGATTTGATGCTTTTTATCAATATGGTGGCGATTTTTGGAGAAGTTGCTGAAGTAACACATTTTTTTTTTTAAATGAAACTCTTGACGTTTTGTAAGCTTCCTTACTATGTGCATAGATTCGTAGTAGCATTAATAGTATTCACAACACATTCGGTGCTATTTGACGCTCGATTTTGCGCTGTTCGTCTATTTACAGCATTATGAGAGTGAGTTTTTGAGACGTCAAATAAGTAACTCCTATTATATTTTCATAAGGTGTCCAGCAGTGTGCATAAATCCTCCGTGAATTTGTCCCGGAAATAACAATTTTGATGCAATACGTGGTACAGGCGCCTACAACCTGCTGTTTGTTAATGGTGAAGCGAGCAAAGCCAGCAATGAACAACAACCACCAGAGAACGAAATTTTAAATCATTACCTAGTCTGACTGAATCTGATTGTCTAGTCTAATCCAGTTCGTCTAGTCTAATCAGCACACGTCATGTAACCTAAAGTGCTCTTAACTGTCCATATGTACCCACAAAGGGCAGCTAAGGTTGGGTGGTGAGTCTGCTTTTTGTTCAGTAAAAAGGTCAGTAGTGTTTTGTCGCAGTTTTTGGTCTTTTGAGGCGCACGGAGAAATGTGCGAGCTGCTTTGCAACATGATAAATAGAAAGGGAAACACGTGGATTCAGAGAGTAAGAGAAACAGATACAGAACTAAACCAGTGTGTTAAAATTAGAGATACGAGAAAGAAAATTGCGAAATTGTAGGATAAGAGGTGGGAGAGAGGAAATTACGATAGATACGTGTGCTATCGGGAATTCCACACAGCCGCCAGCTTACCAGTATTTCAGCTTCTTTTATTTTTTGTATTCTGTATAACCTTTCCCTTCTGCGTCGTCCTTTACACTTGAGTGTGTGTGTGTGTGTGTGTGTGTGTGTGTGTGTGTGTGTGTGTGTGTGTGTGTGTGTGTGTGTGTGTGTGTGCGTGCGTGCGCGCGCTAACAAAATATGAATGCCTGATCCAATTGGAGTCAGAATTGGCATATACATTGTGTGTGAGGACAGGATGAAGTAATTATGGACTGATTCAGATCAAGTTACGAGTCACGGTAATGAGTTATTCAGCTTGGGTAGAACCTCTCGCACTGAAGGAGATGAGCAGTCTCCTCTAACCCTTGCAGTACAGTTGACGTCTTTATTAGTTTATGCCTTCATCTAAGGCTGTTCAGATTTACTCCGTTCTCCTCCATCTCCCATTTCTTTTCCTGTCCCTTCCTTACCTCATTCTTTTCTCCATTCGCCTCTTCCTTCTGTATCCCATTTCGTACCTTTCTCATCCCATTTTCTTTCTTCCTCCCTGGTCATTCTCCCTACCCCCAACTCCCTCAACCCCACCCGATCTTCCTACCCATTCTTTCCCACCCCTGGTCCCTCATCTCCACACCCCAGTGCCCCACCCCATTTCTCTATTCCCTCTTCCCTACATCACACTCCCACCCCTATTTGTCACCCTGTTAATTTCACTTCATGTTCCCACCTCTGAATCCTCACCTTTATCTCACCTCCCTACCCATTCTTCCCCACCCGTATCCTCACCTCTCTCGCACCCCAACATCTCTCACAGCTGTCCCCACCCAAGCCAACCACTTTCCTCACCCCCTTTCCCCCACTAACCTTCCCCCTCCCCGCACTCACCTTCTACCTTTCACCACTCACCTTCTACTCCTTCTCACTCATCATCCCCTCTCCCCACTCATCTTCCCCCTCCCCTGCTCCTCCCCCTTCCCCCTACCCCTCTCCCACACTTTCCCCCTACCTCTCCCCGTCCCCTTCCCCGTACCCGTCTGCCTCCCTTTTTCCCTACCTTTCCCCACCTACGTTCCCCTTTCCCTTTACCCTTCCCCCTCCCCCTCCCCCTCCCCCTCCCCTTCCCCTTCCTGTTCACCCTCTCCTTCCCCCTCCCTCCCCCAGCTGCAGCTCAGAGAAGCGCGATATACTATCTATCTATCTATTGCCAGACGCCATGATCCCTTAAGTGGTGGGCATTTGACTTTGAGTTATTGGTTATATGGGGAGGCGCACTAACCCTCCACCAACCCACTTGTTGACACGTAGGGAGCACGTATGGGTTGGTTATATGGTTACCACCCAGCGTTGTAAATGGTTTCTTGGCTTACAGGAAACCAATTTGGCTTGTCACTCAATGTAAAGCCACCTGTAAAGGAAAGAAGAGCAATAAGAAGTGACAGGAAAGATGGGAGATATAGGAAGAGAGGAGGGCAGGCACAGAAAAAGAATGATAAAGCGATCGGACAAATAATTTTACGTGGCGTGTCACCGTATCTGACAGTAACAGAAAGATGTACAGTAGTTCAGTCTGAGAAGAATCACATTTAACACGTTCAGCCAGAGCGCGTCATTTTCACTGTAGTCCTGCTGCTGACAGACGATTCCTGCCAACCTTCTGAGAACACATAAGTACTGAAGGAGTTATTGAAGGCTATAGCTGTAAAATTTTAGCTCGTAAAGTCTCTCATGAGTCGAATAAAACAGGATTGAGATGATAAGAATAAAAGACGTACTCGGTCTGAACGGGTATTTTTGTGTGAAGGTCGAACCCATACAGTTGATGTGGGCTGGTCCTGGTTTATTAATGCACAGATCCCTTGGTGTAGGTTAGTGTAAGAAACGCAAGCCCGTGTTGTCTTGAGCTTAGTAGGTCTTCTAGCGCTTCTTCACCCGCAATTTATCTCGGAAAAATATAAATTATTATTGTCTTCCATGTTACTTTTTATATTATTATTGTCGACATAGATTGCCTAAATAACAGCCTACCCGAGAATATTAATGTCTTACGCGGAAGTAAACTGGTAAGGAAGGGGTGCTAGAAGGCTTAAGCTGATGAGAATACGTGCTTCAGTGTCTATCACGGAGAGCTGAGCTCCGACACAATGATAACTTCCTCTTTCGTTTTAATCCGGATACAACCAGACAATTTATAGAACCTTGGAAGATCTTTAGTATGAAAGAGTTAGACTATATCAGTCCCCTACCGTTAGAAAAAGTCTTCCCGACATGAGAGCAAGAATACAATAAAAAATGATGTCCTAGTAGTGAAGGGGCCAAGTTTCCCCACCACTGTCTTTACAGTACTTGGTGCATCAGGACCTTCATCTTCCCGAGCTTAGCAGGCTTAATGGCACCACCAGCAGCTGTTCTCTTGTATATTATTATTTCTTACTGAAATTATCTTATTGCGTAAATAAGATGCATTAGAGCGTAAACGTGGAATGTACATAAACACTGGTAAAGAAAACGTGTTAGAAAGAATGCCTCCTAACCGAACGAGTGTACCGTCTTTGATGTGTCGCCTCCTCACTTACCACTTTAAACCTCTACTACGTTTTCTCCCTGTTTGGTAACCATTATCATGCTGTTTTAGTCCTCTTCTTAGTAGCTTGGATTTGTTGTTAAAATTCTTATATGCACATAGCTGTTTCCCATATATAATTCCAGGATATAATTGCCCGTACGTCCAGTAAGACATCTCAAAATAGGTTACCATGCAAGTGGACATGGTTCGTAGAAGATATCGCTTTCAGTCTTATTTACTTCCTCTTAATACTGATGTGCATTACTTTATACTGAATCTCTAACCCCGTTCATTACGATAGCCACTTCTATGTTTCGTTCTTGCTGCCTACAGACGATTTTGTGCTGATTAAGAAGCAGCCGCGTGTAAGGATTAAAGCAGCATTCATCAACCCCTGCATCACCGTGGCATATCTGTGAGGTGAATACAAATGACTAACGTTTGCCTGAATAAATGAATATCTGGATCCCTAAGTAATAGCTCTCCAACTCGTGTGTGTGTGTGTGTGTGTGTGTGTGTGTGTGTGTGTGTCTTTGACGCTTTCACGTCCAAGACTTTTTTTTCCTTAATATTGATTTCAAAATATTTTATTATTCATACTGGAAGAGGTTGTTGGAGACACTTTCTAACCTCTCCACTGGAAAACATTTCCCTATAGTTAAATGAGATAATCAGAAATAGCATGAATGATATAACGAGTGAAGGGTTGACTGTATAAACTCTGATGAATAAGGCTCATTAATATCTCCCGATAGTTATTTGTGGCGGCTAACGTCAGACGATTTGATTCCTCTGAGGTATGTCATGGTAGTGAAGGAGTTAAGAATAGTTGCTGTAACCCCTCCATAAACCAAGTAAGGTCATGTGTAGGTGAGCAGAATGAAGCACACAAGTCGTTATCGTATTACTGGTGTATAGCAGTAAAGGTTTCCAAGACGTGGTACTGGCCTGTCACACTAAATTATTGCCCACCTCAGCTCCAGCCCCCTCCCTACTCCCACTCCCGTAGGTGCATCCTAAATAGCCCTCCATAATTCACACACACACACACACACACACACACACACACACACACACACACACACACACACACACACACACACACACACACACACACACTTTCTTTTCCCTCCAAATCCTTCAAAATGCTGCTCATTGTCATCACTCTGTTCTCTTCCTTCCTCATCCCTTCCCCATCCCTGCCTATCACTAACCCTGCTTCCTCCCACAAGGTTTGTTTCTCCATCACCAACAGAGCGGTCCTGGTGAGGTGAACAAGCCACTAGTGCTGCTCGGTGACTTCCCACCTTCTCTTTCATTCCCTCTTCCTTTCCCCTTTTCTCGACCCACCAGTTCTATCTCTTCTCCGTCGGTCTCTGTTATCATCCCCCTGTCTCTCCACACCTTCTTCATGCTAATCCACATCAACCTCAGTTCTTCTCTTTCTTCCCGTTTATCCCTCCTTTCTCTCTCTCTCTCTCTCTCTCTCTCTCTCTCTCTCTCTCTCTCTCTCTCTCTCTGTCCTCCTCTTTCATTCTTCGTTTTTTCTTCCTTTCATCATATTCCTTCCATTTCTCCCCCCTCCCCCCACTTCAGCTCAACAGACTTCTCTTTAGGCCCCTTGCACGTTAAGGGTCTTTCCTTTCTCGCTTTTTTTCCTCTTTCTTCATGTGGCGGCACCTATATGACTGGACAACACTGCTCAGTTATACAGACGTTCTCCAACTCCCTCCCAATTCCCAGAGAGGTGGCGGACAGCTTCAGCCTGCAGTTCACTGGGTTCATATGGCAAATGAACCTAGAGTTGTAACTACTGCCACTCATTCTTCTTCCGTTTCTTCACACTCACTGTCTTTGCGTAGCACTAAATTTCACTCTCTCCCACGGGTGCACCCGGAACAAGGCGTGCTACTACCCCCGCACGAGCCCAGCGGCCCTGGTGAGATGGGTAAGCCTGTGGTCCTGCCCAAAGACCTCAGCCCTGAGGTGAAGAAGAAAGTCGATGAGGGGTGGAAGAACAATGCCTTCAACCAGTACGTGAGCGACATGATATCAGTGCACAGGACGCTGCCAGACCCCAGAGATGCGTTGTGAGTACACATTGCTGTATTCTCTTTACTTTCACTTGGCCTATATTAATCGGTCTTCTTGAATGCTAACCTATAAAGGGAGAGTATCACAATAACATGGCACTAGTCATGGAAAATCTCTGTGGAATGACTGTAAATTCGTAAAATTGTTTTACTAAAGCATCGAGCTTCGGGAAATCACCTGCAAGAGAACGAAAATCTCCGCCATATTAACGTGAACGAACTATAGTATTCTTTTTGTCGTATTTATTGTTCACGATTATTATTATTATTATTATTATTTATTTATTTATTTATTTATTCATTCATTTATTTTATTGCTGCTGCTGCTTTGTTTTTGTATGGGTTAGTCGTTTCTTCACCTATGTATATTTTTTTTAACTTAATGGAGATCCTTCTGGTGATTGTGTGGGAGCGTGGTAGCCTGTTGAAGTAGGTGAAGGGGAAAAATTGTCGAAGGATAGAAACTTAATTGATAATATGTATGTAGACGCACATGGGAAGGGCCAGCGTGCACAAACAGTATAAAGCGAATTCAAAGTGATGTGTGGATATGCTTATGATAAAGAACCGGAACTCTCAGAGCTTTACAGGAAGAGTGAATGTAAATGTAGCAAATGCTGATGGGAACTGTTGATGTGTCTTCAACTTTTTGCGTTCCTGCCCCTGTTTCTGAATCTTTTTTTTTTTTTTTTTCTTTTCGACTCTAGGCATAGGCTTCACAGCCTGCTCCCAAGGTCCAGTAGTCCTCTTACCTATCATACACCTCTACATGTCACTACTTCGGCGCTAACACCCACCGTCCATAATGAATACATGCTAGGGCTGTCTCATACAGGAATGGTGTATTGGTATTAGCGGGAGTATTTTTACGACATGTCCCCGGGTCTTCTGGTAGATTGGTAAAGTCTTCGTTACATGAAATTCAAATCCTTCCCTGCCCCAGCCGGGATTTGAACCTGGGTCCGGTAGGATCGCAGGCTACCTCTTTACCGATCGAGCCACCGCCTCCCCGCAATCGTTAGAAAAAAGGGTAAGGTAATGATGATGATTAATTGCCTGTGTGTGTGTGTGTGTAATTCACCGGGTCGGTCAGGATCACTTGATGGTCGTGATCGTCAGCTTTTACCCTCCCGGAAGGGAGCTGAGAGCTCATATAGTCCGATCTAAGGGCAAGACTGTGACCTTCACACACGCACACACCCGTCCTCTTGCTCAAGGGGGACAGTAACCACCCACTTCGTCAGTGAAACTTTTCGCAACCTGAGCGAGGCGCGAACTCCCGTCCACCAGTTGGCAAGCGGGAACGTTACCACTGCACCAGCGAGCGGTGTGTGTGTGTGTGTGTGTGTGTGTGTGTGTGTGTGTGTGTGTGTGTGTGTGTGTGTGTGTGTGTGTGTGTGTGTGTGTGAGAGAGAGAGAGAGAGAGAGAGAGAGAGTCTCAGTTAGTCAGTCAGAGTGGGAGCGGGAGAGGGAGAGGGAGAGAGCACCACGTGAGTGCATATCTACTCGTATCTATCTATCTCTTGCCAGACGCCTCAATCCCGTTCGGGGTGGCCACAAACAAATCGTCTCCACGTCGCCCTATCCCCCGCCATTTCACTATCCCGCTCCCAACTCCCCCCCCCCCCTCATATACCTCTCCACCCCATCCCTCCATCTCATCCCCGGCCTCCCCCTCCCTCTTCCCCCCTCCACCTCACTCACATACACTTTCTTCGTCAGTCTTTCACCCTCCATCCTCTCCACATGGCCAAACCACCTCAGTGTATTCTTCCTAACGCTTCCTATCACATCCACATCCACACCACAACGCACCCTTATATTCTCATTTGTCAGCCTGTCTCTCCATGTGACTCCACAGGCTCCTCTTAAATAACTCATTTCCACTGCTCTCACTCTTGACTTGTGTCCTTCCAGTAACGTCCAAGCTTCACTTCCGTACGTCAGAGTTGGTATCACAATACTGTCATGTAGTAACTTTTTCATTTCCATGCTCACTTTCATGCTCCTTATCACTGCTTTCAAGGAACCAGCAACCTTTCATCCCTGCTGTACCCTTTCAAGCACTTCACCCTCCAAACCTTCATCCTTACTCATCACACTACCCAAGTACTTAAACGTACTCACATTTTCCAATTCCTCACCATCTAACCTCGCTGTACATTCACTGACTTCACCTCTCTCAAAGACCATCACTTTACTCTTCCTTACATTCACCTATAGATTCCGTTTCTTACACACTCTCCCAAACTCATCCACCAAGCCTTGCAGCTCTCCTTCGTCTTCACTCAACAACACAGTATCATCTGCAGACAACAGTACAGGGAGTTTCCAAACACTACCCTCTCTCACCAGGGCCACTCCAACATCCACTACCCTACCTTGTACCTCTTTTATTACCCCATCCATGTACAGATTGAACAGCCATGGAGACATGACACATCCCTGTTTCAACCCAATCTTCAAAGAGAAAAATTCACTCAGTTCACCATCCACACGCACTGCAGCCTTAGCACCATCATACATACTCTTCACAGCATTCAACAACTTCCCATCTACTCCATATATTCTTAATACTTTCCACAATCCTTGTCTATCCACCCTGTCATAATTATGCTTTCTCCAAATCCATGAAGGCTGCATACAACTTCTTTCCCTTCTCTAGAAACTTTTCCACTAAAGATCTAAGAATGAATATCTGATCTACACAACCTCTTCCCTTTCCTAAAGCCTCCCTGTTCTTCTCCAACTAATTCCTCTGTTCTTTCTCTAACTCTGGCAATAAGTATCCTACCATACACTTTTCCTATTGTACTAAGAAGACAGATGCCCCTATGATTACCACACACTTCTTTTTACCCTTTTCCTTTGTACAAGGGAATAATTATACCTGACTTCCAATCCCCCGGGACTCTACCTTCCTACCAGGCCAATCTGCACATCTTCCACATCCATTCTACTACTATCTCTCCCCCATACTTCAGCATTTCACCACACACTCCATCAATTCCTGGGGTTTTCCCCAATTTAACTTTCTTCATTGCTTCCACAACTTCTATCCTACTGATTTCTTCCTGTCTTCTCACGTCTCTCCTCCTCCCAGCCATTCCCCAGCCACTTATACTCGCATTACTTCCATTCTTTATGTTCAACAATTCCTTAAAGTGTTCTCTCCATCTGCTCACTTTTTCTCCCTTCTCTACTAGTAATCTACCATTTTTATCTTTCACTCCCATGCTAACTTCACTTCCACCCTGTCTTACTCTTTTCACCTCTTTCCAAAACATTTTCTTACAGTCCCTCCACTTTACACTCAAGTTCCTTCCAAATTCCTCATCCATTCTCTTCTTACTCTCTCTTACTAATCTTTTCACCTCTTTCTTTCTACATATAACTCTCTCTTCCGCCTCTCAACTTCTTCCACGCCCCTATTTCTCATCCATTCATTGTATGCTTTCTTCTTTTGTGCCACAGCCTGTCTCATCTCTTCATTCCACCACGCTGTTCCTTGCACACCCCTCCGTCTTCTCTTCATCACACACACCACATCACATGCCGCACATATTTCTTCTGTAAATATCCTGCACACACCTTCAACGTCCCCCATTTGGTCCAATTCATATTTGCCCAATCGTTCCTCCACTTCTCTCTTATATTCTGCCTTTTTCTCATCCTCTTGTAACCTTTCCACTCTCCTTACAAATACTCCTTTTTCCCGTCCCTCCCTTCTTCTATTTCTCCATCCTACTTGGACCTTGATTCTGGCCACCACCAAGTAGTGGTCAGAAAGTCCACTCCCCCAACCTCTATAAGCTCTTGCATCCATTACACATTTTCGCATCCTTTCATCCGCACACATAATCAGACATTGCCTTCCTTTCATTCAGTTCACAACCCACCCTTCTCATCACTCGCCATGTATACCTGTGGATCATCTTGTGCCTAAAGAGGGTATTGGCTATTACCAACCCCCTCCCAGCACAAATGTCCACTAACGCACTGCCATTCTCATCTATCTCAGCAGGCACACCCCACTCACCAACTATTCCATCCACCTTCACATTCCCTACTTTACCATTCATATCACTGATCAAAAACACTCTCTCATTCCTTCCAAACTTTTCCATGCACACTTCCACATTTGTCCAGAACTCTTCTCTCACTCCGCTTGCACGATCTTGCGTTGGCGCATACACACACACAATTGCCAACATTTGTATTCCAACTTTCAATCTTACCCACACAATCCTTGACCCAACTGATCCATACTCTCTTATGCTCTTCTTCCATCTTTTACTCACAACTGTACATACTCCTTCTTTTGTCCTCTCATTCTCACCTACTCCTGCACATATACCCCATCCATACTCCAATTCTCTCACACTCTCACCTCTCCATTTCGTTTCAGTTATTCCGCATGTAGGACTACATAATAGATAGATAGATAAATAGATAGATAGAGAGACAGATAGAAGCAGGGAGTCAGATGATGAGAAGGTGTTGTGTCTTCGAGAATCGAGCAGTGCTAAACATGCTTACACACTCTTAACACTGAGGAAAGCTGATGACAGCGGCCAGTAAGGAGATGATGCAGTTAGCTGTCAGCAGTCCTCTCGTGAACAAAGATCTGGTAACCATGCACACACATATACACACATACTCACACACAGGCTCCTTAAGCTTTCCATCCATGAGGAACACACGTGACACACCCCTGCTACACCAGATTTTAGGAAAGAGAGTTTAGAAGGAGACAAGCTAATTCTAGAGAGAGGTCGAGACGGAGATTAGCCTTAGAACAGAGAGAGAGAGATAGCGAGACAGGGAGGTAGCTACCCGGGACTTATACTCGTTCCGTGTGAGAGACCTGTTTAATATTTCCAAGACAAATAAAAATAGTCCCATACTATTCTTTACCTCTCCTGTCACTGCATGACATTTGGTGGGGAAGCTACTACAAGATATAAAAGCCGCCTGACCACAAGTCTAAAATATACTTCTCTACAAGTAACTACAAAGTCTTTATGACATTTGTAGCAGCGAACGTATACTACTAACCTCGTCTACGAATCAACATTAAATTCCTACAAAATATCAAGATTGAAAACAACCAACAACATCAGCTCCTGACAGTATTCTCTCCATCCAGCCCCTCCGTCTCCCAGATCATTACGCTGATGCAGAGGTCAAGAGATCACTCGACGCCTTGCAAGTAGCTTAACGACAAACCAGCAAATCTGCGGACATCGTCTCCGAATTAAAAGCAAATTTCTACAAAAGCAACCGAGACTACAAGATTAGCTTCAGTTCTGCATTGAATCCTACAAAATACAGCCTACAGTGCAAATAGTCTACAAGTCTACGACGAATCAGCGAACTACAGCCATCTACAATCAACTACAATTAACAACTCTACGTCGTCTGTATAATCTTCTACACGCACCTACAAGTAGCGGCAGTCTTCATCCCACAATGAGTAAATCACTAGAGAAAAGGACCGAGAAAACATCGACATAGAAAAAACGGAACAAACAAACGAAGAGTGAGACACGACTCAACTCATCTTACTCACTCATCTTCACTCAAGTTACTCATCGCTACTCATTCACTCACCACAGCTACCAGTGTGGGAAGCCGACGTCACCATGTGCTGAGATGATATCACAACGCGAGTCTGCCATGCCAAGCAACGTGTGACTGACACCAGGCGCTTCTCACCCACTACTCATTACTCATTATTCACATAGCTCCTACTCATACTCACTTATTTTCACAGTTAAGTTGGAAATTCGACGTTCTATGCTGAGGTTTGCCTGGGACAGCCGTTAACCACTACAAATACCAGGCCATGGAGTTTCCTGAGTAATATCGTCCATCAACACACCACTAGAATTATCAAGAAATCTTCAATCAAACCTGTATTTTCTTCCAAGATCGACTTTTGCATCGACACACCTCTACGATCTGTATCAAGTGGGTAAAATTATACTTGCTCATTTCTTCTCAGTGCTAAAATTAGCTATATTCAACTTATTTACTCATCTAGTTTGCTAGGACATAAATAAACAAGAGGCGTATTTCATAACATCATATCTTAATGACAGGAATATTTTCGCCACCACCCACGTTAATACCAGATGACACACAAATTGCCACAACATCAGACTCACAATTAAGAGACAGCCCACCCATTGTACAACCCTCACCACACGCTAAAGATAAAGAAACAAATACGGGAGTTTCGGATGATGAGTGGGAAACCCCTTCAGACAGAGAGAGTGACGACTTTGCAGCTGCCTTGCATACGTATGCCAATATACTTAACAGGGTTCACCGATCCGGTCATACATATTCCACCATTCCCTCACATAACGATAAACTCGTACAAGTTGAATTAACAGGGCAATCATTAAAAATGAATCAAGAAACAAATATTGCTGATCTAAAAACCACACCTCACGTTTTTGTGTATCAAGAGGATAAGACTGCCCCAAAATTCTCTGGCACAGACAAAGATCGCATTGATGTCATTTCATTAATCAGTCAGTGCGAACAAATGTTCATCAAGCGCCACATACTAGATGAACAAGAGAAAATTGCTATTTTTTCATCTTGCATAAGCCAGGAAAGATGTCCAGCAAGCAATTTATTGCGCTCCGATAAGCTACATCGTGCTAGGACATATGATGAATTTAAAACTGAATTTCTGAAGAAATTTTCTGGAGGTATGAACTTCTTGCCAGGTATAATTCCAGAATTACATAAAATTGTAGATCTTGTAAGGGAGCACACTACAAACCATGCGCTCAGTGAAATAACTGCTGATGTCTCCACAATCAAGAGAACCCTATTAGCTACTCTGGAGAATTCTAAGTGGATAACAGATGATGGAAAGATGTCCCCAGACCTCGTCGTGGACATCATTGGTTATGTAGCTGCCTTGTGTAAATTACCTGATAGGACCCTTAAGATCGCCAAAACGATCGCGTACACCCCAGGAATGTGCTTACTAGACTTAATGAACGAGGTAGAGATGCAGTGCAGTAAAGCAGGTGTGGTCGACACACATGCACATTCTGGTAGAATCAGGGTACCTGAGACAGTATCAGCTGTGAAAACATCTACACCGACCCCAAACAGAGAACAAAATCGATCGCGACCAGAAATGAGGCAGCCAAAACAAACAAAGACGCCTAGAAATCGTTCCCACACGCCTTCCTACAGGCAGTTTCATAAGTTTTCGCGCAGCCCGAGCAGGTCTCGCGCCATAAACAACACTTCTTATGGGAAATCACCTCGTAGGTCACAGTCAAGGGATAGGTCCATTCTGTGTCATTACTGTGCAAAACCAGGACACACAAGGTATGAATGCTTTATCAAGGCAAAAGAGGATAATCAAAAGACACAAGGATTTGGTCCTTACTGTAGGCATCATAGATACCAAGGGAACTGGACTAGTGATTGCAAAACAGTAGAAAAAATTGTGTCTATGTTCAAATCGGGGGAAGACCAAGTCATGAAAAAAAAACGAACAAACGTAAAGAAGAACAAGGTTAAACTTCACATAGGAGGCATGTTGGGAAATGAGTGTATCTTGATACCAGCGGTATGTGAGGATCAAAACGTTTCCTTATTTTTAGATACAGGCTCTCCAGTGAACTTAATAACACATGAAGAACTAAACAGAATTCTTAAAAATAAAAAGAAAGTAACTTTTCTGGATGAAGCTGATTTAGAATTATACACAGTAGATGGTCAAGAGATTACGGTAAAAGGTATGATAAGATTAAATCTCAGTTTCACAGAAACTACAAGACCATTCTCTGCATTGTTCTATATCGTTGAAAACTTAGCAATTAAAGCTCATATGTTACTGGGCTTAAGATCCATGAGAACTGAGAACATAACTATACTCCCACAAATGAATGGAATAGACTTTGATAATGAATTCATAGAGGAAATACTTTCAGAGCCCTCACCGATTGGTAGAAGAGAGCCAAAAAGAATTGGTAATATTAAAGGCTTAAACAAACATACACAAACAGATGAGTGTATAAATCCACTTACACCAGCAACCCCATCCTCCAATATTAGTGACCCAGATAACAGTACTGATTTATCAATTTTTCCAGCCCATCTCACTAATGATTTGGTTATACCACCTAATTCATACATGAAGGTTACCATAAAGAGCAAATTACGGAATAATACTGTTCTTGTCTTAGAAGAATTATGTAAAGTAAAGGGATTGTCAGTAGAAAACGCATTATGTCATACGAACGACGAAGGGCTAACTCAGATATTCATTATTAATCACATGAATGGGGAAGTTCAGTTGAAGAAGGGAACTTGCATAGTTAATATTGAAAAATGTTTCGCCCCTGTGAAGGAAATAAATATTGGTGGAGTAACAAGTGAGATAAAATCTACGGATAGAGAAAGAATAAAAGAGAATTTAATTCACTCAGGTGAATCTGACGAAGAAAATGATTTGTTAACCCTGCTGGAAACACACAGGGACACCGTAGCATTGCCCGGAGAACAATTAGGTGTACTAACTTGATTAATCACATGATTAATGTGCACCCAGAAACACCACCAATTTTCGTACCAGCTTATCGCATACCACACTCCCAACGTACACTTGCAAATCAGTATGTCGATGAAATGTTAAAGCTTGGAATTATTGAGCCTTCAGTTTCTCCGTGGAACGCCCCCCTTTTCTTTGTGCCCAAACGAAATGGAGAAATGCAGGTAGTAGATTACCGTAAACTAAATAATCACACAATACCAGACAGATTTCCCATGCCATTGCTAAGTGATGTTCTACAGAATATTGGTCCTGAGAATAATATATTCTCGACCATCGATCTCCTAAACGGATACTATCAGATTCCGGTATCTCAGGAGTCACGTAAATACACTGCCTTTTCAACAAACAGAGGCCATTATCAATATACAAGAATGCCAATGGGACTGAGGACACCCAGGTACGTTCCAGCGTCTTATGAATTACGTATTGTCCGGAATTTTAGGACAAGGAATATTTGTTTATCTTGACGATATTATTATCGCAACGAAGAATATTAAGGATCATCTCAGGAAATTAGACTTACTCTTACAAAAGCTTAGTGATGCTGGATTAAAAATTAAACTTTCTAAATGCAATTTTTGTTTTAAGGAAATAAATTTCTTAGGCCACAAATTAAGTTCTGATGGTATTCACACCACTGATGACAAAATACAGGCAGTGAGAGATTTTCCTGAACCCATTACGACTGACGAAGTTAGACAATTTTTAGGTCTGGCTGGGTACTATAGGTCATTCGTACCACAGTTCTCTCATATAGCCTTCCCTCTATTCCAACTACTCAAAAAAGATGCTGTATTCCAATGGGAAGAAGAACAAAAAAGGGCATTTAACAATCTAAAAATTAAACTAACAAATGCACCTTGTTTAGCATATCCGAATTACACGAAATCATTTCTTATTTGTACAGACGCATCAGTTAAAGGATTAGGGGCTGTACTGATGCAGGAAGATAAAAGAGGAAAGAATCAACCAATTGCATTTGCCAGCAGACAAACAAGAGGTGGAGAAAAAATTATTGCACTACAGACTTAGAGGCACTTGCAGTGATTTTTGCATTACAAAAGTTTCGAGATTTGGTATATGGTTACGAAATCCACTTATTCACCGACCATAAACCACTGGTAGGTATGTTTAAAGAAAAACTCCTTTCTGGGAGGAGAGCAGGATGGAAATGTACAGTTGAAAACTACAATGTACAAATTCATTATATACAAGGTAAAATGAACATAGTAGCTGACGCATTATCTAGGAACCCGAACACAATTCAGGTCGCGGCGTTAGATCTCAAAGAAAATATCCCAAACCACGAGGATATCGCAAAGGCACAAAGACTTGACCCAGTATGGTCAAAAGTAATATACAAGTTAGAAAGTGGAGATGACATACAATTACCCAAACTTCATGTCCCACTTGAACAATTCACAATGGTCAATAATACATTATACAAAATTAACTCTAAACAACCAAAACGCCAAAGAAATACTAACCAGTTGGTAGTACCTAATGACATGATACCCCAAGTATTACGAACGATACACGACAGCCCACATGCAGGACACCCTGGAAAGGATAAGACATTCAACCAAGCCCAGCTATTATATTACTGGCCTTCATTACGAAGAGATATAAACAATCATATAGACAGATGCGAATCATGTGCAAAACACAAAGGATACCCAATCACACCTGCACCGATGGGTAATTACCCAGTACCACATCAACCATGGGACGTTGTCGCTGTTGATTTACTCAAGATGCCATTATCATACAATAATAACCTATACTTATTCGTAGCAACGGATCATTTTTCCCGTTATGTCATTTTAGCTCCAATTAAAGATAAGACAGCAGAGACCGTAGCAAAGGGCAATAACAGATAATGTAATATGTCGCTTTACTACCCCAAAGGTATTAATAAGTGATAATGGAGGAGAATTTAATTCTGAGATCTTACAAGAAATATGTAACCAATACAACATCAAAAAGGTTAACGTTTTGGCCTATCACCCAGCATCGAATGGGTTGGTAGAGAGACAAAATAAAAAGGTATTAGATGTGCTACGACACATTCTCAGTGAAAATTATGCAAGCTGGGATGATTGGATTCTCAGAGTAGAGGCCTCCATTAATGGGTCTATAAATAAATCCATTGGTGACACACCACATTTCATTATATATGGCACAGATAAAAAATTACCATATGAGCTCCTAGAAGGTGACAGCATGCCTATATACAATTACGATGATTACTCTAAACTCCGTTTACGTGAATTCCAGGACATTCACAAAAGAGTGAAAAAACAATTAACGATGTCCAAGGAAGAAATGACGGAGGCATTTAACAAGAAGGCAAAAGATTCACCTATCAACTTAGGAGACATTGTTTACGGAGTCATTCATACGAGAGACAATAAATTATCCCCTAAATTTGAGGGCCCATACAGGGTAATTAACATAAAAGCAAACAAAGTTTTAATTAAGTCACTTTCAAGTGGCGAGGAAAACAAGTTCATATTGACCATTTAAAACGAGTTTCAAGAGAATTATCACATAATTATTCAGCCTCGATACAACCGAACAGGTGAACGTACATCAAGAAACCAAGCAAGAACACAACAATGATTACAAAAAGAAATTAAGGTCATATACCAAACAATCGAACATAGGTGCAACTATTCCAATGAAATCTACAGTACATCATTTACGAGAATTAAATATCGATTTAAACTCCTTCTATAAATGAAATAACAGCCAACCGTAACGCACATCATCACTATCATCAACCACAGCTTTATAGGAAATTAATAGATTTTTTTTTTTTCGGTAGGTTACGATGAAGGGACTTATGCTATGGATTCTCCTATACATAGTAAGAGTATATTAGCACCTAGACCCCAAGCATATAGTACGACAAGGATGCCTCATAGCTCCAACGGCCACGACTACAATCGTCAAGGACGTCATGAGTACTGAAATAAGTCTAGATTACTTGTATGACTTACCTACTTATCTAGAAAGACTTGCGACGCCGATGCGAACTCTGGACTTCAAGATAGGGAATTATGTTTCACAAGCACATAACACCAAGGAAGTGGATGAAATGGTGAAGTTAGCGAAATGGAAACTAGAACAGGCGAAGTCAACTATGCTCGTCATGATCCAAGATCTCTCATCTTATGGAACGGAGGTACTGAGCGACAGGAACAATATCACACGTACTCGCCAAAAGCGCGGTTTGTTCGATCTGGGCGGCGCAGTTCTTGGGAACATCTTTGGATTGGCTACAGAGGATGACCTGAAAGAAATAAACAACAAATTTAATAAGATAGCTCAGGTACTAACATACCAGGATAAATTCATCACAGGACAGAACTCAGCAATGAAGACAATTGTGAAAAATCTGAAACAAGCAGAAAACGTAGCTCTCGAGAGTGTAGATAAAATAAATGAATTAGAGGGCAACGTTACTCTTTTCCAGCACTTCTCCATCATCACAAAACATATTGACACGATTCTACTACAATTAGAGAACACTAGAGATCGTTTCAGGGCACTTATGCAAGGAATTTCGAATGCTGGTGATGGCAAGATCACAAATGACTTACTCCCAGTTCATGAGCTACGTCAGATAGTTAGTCAAGGCATACATAAACATAAATTGAAGCCATTGTTCCGCAGTAGGGAATTTATGCAATATTACCCGTACTTAGAAGCAACACTAACACCAACATCAGTGATAGTTCATGTACCATTCATCACTGAAGACCTGTTCACAGTATACCAAATACACCCCTTCCCCTATAAAAATAACAACACTTTGGTCATCATCAACATCAACACAGACACCGAACTCATCATGGTCTCCAAGAGACGAGACACTGTCACTTTCGCAAGTGAGTCGACGATTGAGCGAAAGTGCCGCACATCCTTACATGCTGTTCATCTTTGTCCTGCGTACATTTTCACGTTTCAGCCTACTGATACAGTCCCTTGTGAAATGGCTATCATCAGCAATAACAATATTCATCATCATTGCAACTTCACTTTTGCTCCAGATAAACTTGTACACCATCAACGCATTGGACACTCACGGTTTTTTTATTTCCCTCATAACACATCAGTTTACATAGTCTGTCCAGATATACCACCATCTCATACATCAGCCTCAGGATTATACATAGCACCAGACTACTGTGCGGTATTTACACCATCCATGTCTACTTTTTCCACCATCAATCACTACGCCATTATCAACCATACACACAAACATTTCCACCAACTGCCTAATATGAACTTAACCATGAGCACAAGTATTAAGCTGACTTCTCCTAAGTTTGAAACTATGCAGCTGATCAATGAAACAATGAAGCCCTGGGAAGATTTGAGTTTGAGTATGTTCAACCCATATTATGTGTATAGCCAAGCACCTTCTGTCTTTATAATCGTCTGCATTGTAGTTGCAGTACTGCTGTTCGCAATGCACAGAATGCATGCAAGAATTGCTAATTTGGAGTCATTATTTAGTGGGGGGAGAGTTAACATCACAGTTAACCACCCTGAATGAAGTGTATATATTTTGTATATAGTATTAATTATATATATAAAAAAAATAATAATAATAATACAAAGAAGAATGACCCATATATGACAGACCAGTATCATTATCTTTGAATGAAATATTAATAACTCTTACAATAATCTTAATTTTAAACTATTTTTATTCTTGCATGTATGCATTTCACTATAATATCCCAAGTACATACTGTATTACAGTTAAATAATTTACTTTAATGCATTTATTCAAATATGTATACAACTTATTTAAAATGTAATATTACTGAATAATCACTATTTACTATGAATAATATATGTATACAATATTCATACAATTATGTTACTTTACAATATTATGTATTTCACTTAATTAACTTATAAGTTCATTATAATATGTATGTAGTATGTATTAATATGTTATAACTATTAAATGTCGATGGTACGCCATTTTGTATATGGCCGAGCAAATGTAGGACTACATAATAGATAGATAGATAAATAGATAGATAGAGAGACAGATAGAAGCAGGGAGTCAGATGATGAGAAGGAGTTGTGTCTGCGAGAATCGAGCAGTGCAAAACATGCTTACACACTCTTAACACTGAGGAAAGCTGACGACAGCGGCCAGTAAGGAGATGATGCAGTTAGCTGTCAGCAGTCCTCTCGTGAACAAAGATCTGGTAACCATGCACCCACATATACACACATACTCACACACAGGCTCCTTAAGCTTTCCATCCATGAGGAACACACGTGACACACCCCTGCTACACCAGATTTTAGGAAAGAGAGTTTAGAAGGAGACAAGCGACCCTAGAGAGAGGTCGAGACGGAGATTAGCCTTAGAACAGAGAGAGAGAGAGATAGCGAGACAGGGAGGTAGCTACCCGGGACTTATACTCGTTCCGTGTGAGAGACCTGTTTAATATTTCCAAGACAAATAAAAATAGTCCCATACTATTCCTTACCTCTCCTGTCACTACATGACATTTGGTGGGGAAGCTACTACAAGATATAAAAGCCGCTCGACCACAAGTCTAAAATATACTTCTCTACAAGTAACTACAAAGTCTTTATGACACGCATACATCAACTTTCGCACCCTCAAGCACCTGGACAATCTCTCTCTCTTTCACCTCATCATTCGCTCCCCTTACATTCCAAGTTCCGATAACCATGTCCTTTGTCCGGTCCTTGGTCGTCATCTTTTGGTGCGTGTGTGTGTGTGTGTGTGTGTGTGCTTGCTCATATTATTACATGCATATGCGTGTGTCTATATGCGTTTGCTTAGAGTATAAGCATGCAGTTTTGTGTCTCTCTGTTTACATACGTGCGTGCGCGCGTGTGTAGGTGCATGGGCATATTTGTGTGTGTGTGTGTGTGTGTGTGTGTGTGTGTGTGTGTGTGTGTGTGTGTGTGTGTGTGTGTGTGTGCGTGCGTGCGTGCGTGCGTGCGTGCGTGCTTGCGCGCGTGTGTGTGTGTGTGTGTGTGTTTAGGCGTTTGTGAGTGTTTGTTTGAAGGTGTGTGTGTGTGTGTGTGTGTGTGTGTGTGTGTGTGTGTGTGTGTGTGTGTGTGTGTGTGTGTGTGTGTGTGTGTAGACCGGGGTGTGTAAGTAAAACGTTCCCCTAACATGTCATTTACCTTTATGAGCTATTTCTTCCTCCCTTCCTCTCTCCCATTCCTCCTCCCCTCTCTCCCTCTTAAACCCTCTCTCATACCCTCTTTCCTACCCTTTCCCTCTCTTTTCACCCTCACTTTCACACTCTCCCGCTCTTTTCCCTTCTCCCCCTCCCTCACCCTCACCCTCTCTTTTCGCCATCCTTACTCTTCTCTGACACTCTCCCCCTCTTTTAGTCTTGCCCTTCCCCCTTTCCTCCCTCTCCCACTCTCCCTCCTTCTCCCTCTCCCTCCCCCTCCAAATTTTTCCCCCATCATCTCCCTCTTCTTCCCTCCTTTCCTCCGTGGAAAAAAAAAAAAAAAACTCATTTCCTCCTTCCCACACATGTCCTATGTAATTCCCATTTCTGTCTCTGTCTGTCTGTCTGTCTGTCTGTCTCTCTCTCTCTCTCTCTCTCTCTCTCTCTCTCTCTCTCTCTCTCTCTCAGCGTTTTTCTTTTCTCCCACAATCACCCTTCCTTTGCTCTTACTTTCACTTTTCCCTCCGTCCGTCTCATCTTTTCCCCTTCATCCCTTTCACTTTTTCCCTTCTTCCCTCTCACAAACCTATTTTTTTCTCACCCCTTTCTCTTCTTCCCTCACTCTGACTCTCCCATTCCTTTACCCATTATCCTCCTTCCCTCTCCCCCTCTCCCTTGCTCCCCTCTCTCCCCTTCCCCCTTCTCCTCCCCCTCCCCCTCCCCCATTCTCCCTTTCCCTCGCCCTTTCTCCCTCCCCCTCCCCCTTCCTCCCTCCCCTTCCCATTTCCTCCCTCTCCCCTTCCCCTTCCCCTACCCCTAACCACCTTCCCCTCCTTTTCCGCCTCTCGTTTACCTTCTCCTTTTCCCTCTCCATTACACCCTAGTCATCCCCCTCCTTTCCTTTCCCAAACATTCTCTCCCACCTCATTCCTCCACTCTGTGTCTCTCACTTGTTTCACGCGTCTTCCATCCCCCTTCCTTCTTATCCTTCAGTGTTTCTTCCTCTCCCTTCCTCTCCTTCGCTCTTCCTCAGCCCTAACTCTTCCCACACTCGCACCCATCCCCCTCATCCGTTGACGCATGAGTATTAGATTTTTAAAAATTGGTATACTCACAAGGTCATGACTTTTAAATTACCGTATTTACAAATGAAGTGAGATTGCAGCTGTTTGGCCTCCTGATAGCTGAGAATATAGCGAATATATTAATATTACTGCTAGATTTTGCTAATGTATTTTTCTACCATCTTTCTGTTGTCAACGGAACCTTCGACAGTCAGGTCTTGACGTGTGTACCAAGCTCTCTGACAAATGGTCGTATTTGTAAACAAAAGTTGTAGCTTTCCACATAATGTGCAATCGACGCGCCCCACGATTGGGTTCCACAATTTGTCAATTTGCTTAGTCACAATTGTGGAATCGGGTGATGTTGATATGACGATACAAGAAGAGTGGTTATAGTGTATCATATTATGTGTGAGTACGATCGTGAAGATACCTTGCTGAGCTTCGCATTTTTCCCAATAATTTTGGCCTTCAAAAATTCCACAAGTGTGGCATCCCACAGCTATGGATCCCACATTGTGTTTAAACATATCGACCTGTGTCGGGTGCGACTCTAGGTATCCACATTTTTGTCTGAACATACGACCATTAAATTCACTCCCACCGCGGAGGACTTTAAGAGGGTGCAGTTGTGGATGTCCCTCCATGTCGTTTCACATGCTCCCACCACGTCTAAGTGCCCTTGATGACATATACAGATTCCCACCCACAAACAGTCACAACAAAAGGTTGCTTATGCATTTCTTACCCTACACTCCAAAACTTTTCCACACTTACACCCATGCGTGATGCATTTGGTAAGGAAGGGCCATGCTCCAGTGACAGTTATGGTCCTCTCCCCTTTAGGTCCGATTACCTTGAGAAATACTAAAACACAGCTTGAACATGTACTGTATCAGTGTACTGCCTCTAGTGCCAGGCATGTGCAGACCGACCGTTGCAGTATACATATACCTGTAATACTTCCATAGCATTTTTCATCCTATGCATTTCTGATAATTTTTGCCTTCTTTACCTCCATTTATACTGACCTGTATTTCTTTTTTTTCTCTCTCTCTCCCCTCCTCTGGTAATCCTTCCACGTCATAAATTATTCCTCCTCTACCTCCTCCTCCTCCTCCTCCTCCTCCTCCTCCTCCTCCTCCTTCCCCCCCCCCCTCCGCTGTCAGGCCAGAATTGGAAACGTCTTCGGGTTAAATTGCGTGGAGGTTTATTCTCCTCTCCCTCCTCTTCTTTACCTCACCTCTTTCCTCCATTCCTTAATATTCTCCATTTTTCTCCTTCCTCATCCCTCGTCACTTTTCGTCAGGCTCCTTATAGCCTTCTCGTTTATAGTGCGCTCTCTCTCTCTCTCTCTCTCTCTCTCTCTCTCTCTCTCTCTCTCTGTATATATGTATTTATGTATGTATGTATGTATGTTACACACACATATACAAAGATAGATATATATATGTAGATAGAAATATATAGTTAATTAGTTAGTTATTGGTAATTGAGCTGCGGTGGTTCAATCCGTGTGTACTCATCTCGACGTGTGTGTGTCCCCAGGCTGTGGCGGACATAAAGTGAGATACAGCTGGCTCTTTTATGGCCTTCCTTATGTTGGGTTCCTAATAGTTCCATGGATGGCGTATATACTGTAGGCTTACGCACACAAACTGCCATTACAGCATTTCCATTCTCACATACCTCTCTTCCAACAGAAACCCTTTCCTTATTCGTGATTTGCTAGCATGGAGAAGGGTTAATTCTGGCCGTCACTCTTCCTGCGAGGAAAAGGTCAGTCCTCATTCCTAGCTGAATGTAATATCGTATGACGTTAGCAGGAATAAAATACTAAAGTTGTTCCCACCATGAGAAGGTTAATCGTGACACTCAGGAGCACGCTCAGCTGAATAAATTCATCAGGCTTGTGCTGGGTTAACTACTGGCGTTGTCCCGACCATGAGTGGGTTAACGGTGACATAACACTTATGCTTCGATAACTCAGGCTCAGCTGTATAAAATCATGTGTTGCTAACTGGAATATAATACTCGAGATAATGCAACTATGGAAAGGTCAGTATAATGTGTTTCTGGAGTAACCTACTTTGTATATTTTTTCTTGTTTCTCCCCGCTATTTTTTTCTTCTTACGTCATGCAGTATCTCATGTTCATATCTCCTTCATTATTACCTACCATGATGGTGACTGATATACGAGTAACACAGACACACACACAGACACATACACACACACACAGACACACACACACACACGCATATCTGTATATATACAGTATGTATATATATATATATATATATATATATATATATATTACAGAGAAAGAGAGAGAGAGAGAGAGAGAGAGAGAGAGAGAGAGAGAGAGAGATCGTTGCCTACATTATTGATGGCTTCCCTCCGTACGAGTATACAGTAATAGATATTATCCACATACACGCTCCACCTCAGCAGCACACACCTGGCCACCTGATGCCACACCCCAACACCTGTTTATCACAATGGATATGAGATAATAGGCACACCTGTATTACACCTGTCCCTCCTCTCTCTCTCTCTCTCTCTCTCTCTCTCTCTCTCTCTCTCTCTCTCTCTCTCCACTTCTCCCACCCTGCCCCCATCTTTTTCTTCCATCCCGTTCCTCCTCCAGCCCGCCCTTTTCATTCTCCCATCCCTTCCTCCCTCCCGATCCATCCCAAATTCCCTCCTTCTTCACCTCTCTTTTCCTTCACCCACTCCTTTCTCATACCCCCTTTCCATGTCTTTCCAACGCCTTTCTCCCAATTCCACTTTTCTCTCCCACTCTGTCTCCCTACCCCTCCCTCTCCATCCCGCTCTCTCCACTCCTCCCTCTCCATCTCTGTCTCTCCACCTCTCTCTCGCCCCCAATCCAGACTTGAGTAGGTGGTGTCCGGTTGGCAGTGGCGCCTCAATATTCTACCCTCATTATCTTTAAAAAGTTCAGCACTGCAGACACAAAGGACAGTCTGACACTGATGGACAGGCGGACGGACCGACACTCAGACAGATAGACAGACAGACAGATGGACGAACCGACACAGATAGACAGACGGACCGACACACGACCGAAACACAGACAGACAGACGGACGGGCCGACACAGACAGGCAGACACACAGACAGGCAGACACACAGACAGGCAGACACACAGACGGACACACGGACAGATGGACGGACCGACACAGACAGGCAGACAGACAGACGGACGGACCGACACAGACAGGCAGACACAGATGGACGGACCGACACAGAGAGACAGACAGACGGAGGGACCGACAGACAGACAGACAGACAGACAGACAGACAGACAGACGGACGGATCGACAGACAGACGGACAGACGGACGGATCGACAGACAGACAGACGGATGGACCGACATAGACAGACAGACCGACGGACCGACATAGACAGACAGACCGACGGACCGACATACAGACAGATGGACGGACCGACACAGAAAGACAGACAGACTGATGGACCAGTTTTGACAGACAAATAGACAAACGGATGGACCGACAGACAGACAGACAGACGGACGGACTGACACAGACATACATGCAGACAGACAGACGGACGGACCGACATAGACATACAGACATACGGGCGGACTGAGACGGACAGACCGACATAGGCAGACAGACAGACTGACGGACCGACATAGGCAGACAGACGGTCGGACTGACACAGACAGACAGACAGACAGACAGACGGACGGACCTACATAGACAGACAGACGGGCGGACTGACACAGACGAACACACGAACGAACCGACATAGACAGACAGACAGACAGACAGACGGACGGACGGACGGCTTGACACGTACAGATAAACAGACCGACATAAACAAACGGACAGACGGACGGATCAACACAGATGTCTAATGAACAGACCGATAAACGACGGACGAACGGACCGGCGACGAACGAACCGACAGAAGGGCAGACAAACCGACAGATACAGATACATAGTCAGACAGACGAATGGAAGAAAAAAAAAAGAGGATGGAGGAGGGGAGAGGGACAAGGAGTGATACGAAATCGAGGGGGAGGAAAAGGTTAAAGGAGAGAGAAACGGAGATAGGGTGGACGAGGAGAGGGGGAAGCTGGAGGGAAAGATACAAGAATGAAGAAATGGAGGACGCTGAAGTGAGGTAATGAAGAACTAGGAGGAGATGGACTACAGAAATGAAAGGCGGAGGAGCAGGAATATAAGGAGGGGCAAGGAAGAGAGGAGGGGAAAAGACTGAGTAGACTGAAGGTAGAATGAGAAACTGGAGGATGAGGAGGCAAGATAGGGAGAATGATAGAGGGAGGGAATAAGACAATGGGAAGGAGAAGGGAAGGATGGAGGGAGGGAGGAAAAATTCATGGCAGGGGGAGAGAAGGTGAAAGTAGGAGATGGAGAGAGGACGAAGGAAAGACGGAGGGAGAGGGAGAGAAATATAGAGGGAAGGAGAGAGAAAAATGAAGGGAGAAAAGGAGGCTTAGGGAGGATTTGGTTAAGGTATGTCATTTTGGAGGAAGAGGAGGATGGTATGTAAGAAGAGAGATAATGAAGAGAAAGAGGAAGGGAAAGAAACAGAAGGAATAAAATAAGCAGCTAAAGTAAAATAGTAAGGACGATGAATATGTCCATCAATAATGAAGATCCTTTCCTATAACGTACGGTAATTTTTCGTCTGTTCTTGCTAACTCCAGACTCTTCAGCTCTGTAGAGATTTTTCGAAGTGGAGGTGATGGAGTAAGCCTTCACATACCCCTTCACTGCTGCAGCTCTGTCTAGTGTTGAATAACATCGTCTGTAAATTGCAACTGTGTCCGTCCGTCCGTCTGTCTGTCTCTGTCTATGTCGGATCGCCCGTCTATTCGTCTGTGTCAGTCTGCCCGTCTGTGTCTATGTCGGTCCGTCCATCTGTCTCTGTCTGTCTGTCTGTCCGTCTGTCTGTGTCAGTCCGTCCGTCTGTCTGTCTGTCTATGTCGGTCTGACCGCCTGTCTATCTGTCTGTGTCAGTCCGTCCGTCTGTCTGTCTGTCATGTCGGTCCGTCCGTCCGTCTGTCTGTCTGTCTGTCTGTCTGTCTGTCTGTCTATCTGTCTGTCAGTCAGCCCGTCACACTATTTGTCTGTCAGTCCGCCCGTCACTCTATTTGTCTGTCAGTGTCGGCCCGTCTGTCTGTCTGTCTGTTTCTGTGTCGGTCCATCAGTCTGTCTGTCTTTCTGTGTCGGTTCGTCTGTCTGTATATGTCGGTCTGTCTGTCTGTCTCTATGTCGGTCTGTCCGTCTGTCTGGACTGTCTGTGTCGGTCCGGCCGTCTGTCTGTCTGTCTATCTGTGTCGGTCCGTCCGTCTGTCTGTGTTGGTCTGTCTGTGTCGATCCGTCCATCTGTCTCTATTTCGGTTCGTCCGTCCGACTGTCTGTCTGTCTGTGTAGATCCGTCTGTATGTCTGTCTGTGTGTTTCGGTCCGTGTGTCGGTTCGTCTGTTTATCTGTGTCGGTTCGTCGATCGGTCTGTCTGTCTGTCTGTCTGAGCGTCGGTCAGTACGCCTGTCCATCAGTGTCTGTCTGTCTGTCCTTGCCTGTCTGCAGTGCTGAACTTTTAAAAGATAATGAGGGTAGAATATTTAGGCGCTACTGCCAACCGGACACCACTTACTGAAGTCTGGATTGAGGGGGAGGGAGGGGTGGAGAGAGAGAGAGGGGGAGAGAGCGGGATGGAGAGGGAGGGGTAGGGAGCCAGAGAGGGAGAGAAAAGTGGACCTGTGAGAAAAGGGGTTGAAAAGACATGGAAAGGGGATCTGAGAAAGGAGTGGGAGAAGGAAGAGAGAGGTGAAGAAGGAGGGAAAAGAGAGGTGGAGGAGGAGGGAATTTGGGATGGATCGGGATGGAGGGAGGGATGGGAGAGCTAAATGGGCGGGGCTGGAGGAGGAACGGAATGGGAGAAAAAGATGGGGGCAGGGTGGCAGAGTGGTGAAGGAGAGAGAGAGAGAGAGAGGAGAGACAGGTGCAGCACAGGTGTGCTTATTATCTCATATCCATTGTGATAAACAGGTGTTGGGGTGTGGCGTCAGGTGGCCAGGTGTGTGCTGCTGAGGTGGAGCGTGTATGTGGATAATATCTATTACTGTATACTCGTACAGTATATGGAGGCTATCAGTAATGTAGACAACGCTGTGTGTGTGTGTGTGTGTGTGTGTGTGTGTGTGTGTGTGTGTGTGTGTGTGTGTGTGTGTGTGTGTGTGTGTGTGTAGTTACTCGTACATCAGTCACCATCATGGTAGGAAATAATGAAGGAGATATGAACATGAGATACTGCATGACGTAAGAAGATAAATAGCGAGAAACAAGAAAAAAAAATGAACAAAGTACCTTACTCTAGAAAAAGATTATACTGACCTTTTCATAGTCGCGTTTTCTCAACTACTATATTCCAGTTAACAACTCCTGATTTTATACAGTCGAGCCTGAGTTATGGGAGCCTACTGTAAGTGTTATGTCACCGTTAATCCACTCATGTCCTCGGACTGAATGGGTTATTAAAAAAAAATCATGTGGCGGTGGCAGGAGTTTGATGATGATGATGATGATGATAAAATGGAACTGGAAAGGGGAAATAAGCCGCAGTGCCAATGAATGAGGCAAAGGGCGTGTAAAAGGTTAGGGGAGAACAGAATACGAGAAGATAGACAAGGCGAGAACTGTATGTGGAATGAAGTGTGGAAAGGGAAAGATTAATAGCGAGGTAGAACGTGTTGGAAAAGGAGGGAAAAGAAGTAAGGAATGAGAGCAAGAATGAAAGGGATGGGAATTAATGAGGAAGCAAGGAACTAAAATGCATGCAAGGAAATGAATGAAGCAAGTAGTTGGAAGGAATGTAAGAATGGAATCAAAGAAAAAAGAAAGTAAGGAATGAGTAAAGGAACGAAGGAAAATGAAAATGGGAAAAAGAAGTAAGGACTGGTGAAATGAATGAAACGAGCAACGAACGTAAGAAAACACCTAGACGAAGAGAAGCAGACAAAAGATTTAGAAGAGAATACGTTCGCCAAAGAATGAAAGAAGCAATATTCCATTCAGCCTCGGAAATGTTTCTTTTAGCTAATGGTTTGGCAGGGGTCAGAATGAGAGAATAATATAAAGAGCCTTTGAATAATATAAACTGAGATAGGCTACAGCCGTTTCAAATCTGGGAATTTTCCTGCTGTATAAAATCATCTGGCGGTGGTCAGAATATACCCCAAATAGTAGTAGTGGTGGTGGTGGTGGTGGTGGTGGTAGTAGTAGTAGTAGTAGCAGTAGTAGTAGTAATAGCAGTAGTAATAGTAGTAGCAGTAGTAGTAGTAGCAGTAGCAGTAGTAGCAGTAGCAGTAGTAGTAGTAGTAGTAGTAGTAGTAGTAGTAGGCCTAGTTGTATTATTATTATTATTATTATTATTATTATAAGTAGTAGTAGTAGTAGTAGTAGTAACAGGTGTTAATGCTGAAGTGGTGACGTGTGTATGTGTATGGTATGTAAGAAGACCACTGGGCCTTAGGAGCAGGCTGTGAAGCCTATGCCCAGAGTCGGGCTCACATAAAAAAATGAAAAAAAAATAGTAGTACAGTAGTAGCAACCCGAGGTTCATCTAATCATGAACCATGTGGGTTGCAGTCCACCATCGTCCTTTCAGGGGACAGGAGGGGGAGTTGAGAGACGTTTCTATAACAAGACAGCTCCACCGTCTTTGCCACCACGTGAAGGCATCGCATGTCAGCACCAGAATATCTATCTATCTATATACCCAGGCTGCTTCCCCCAAGGAAAGGGAGGTAGCCGAGACAGGACGACACACTCCCCATTTACTCATCCATTCAAACACATTCATTCGCATCTTAGCCCCAAAGGGGAGAACGGACAGATCCTCACCGCACCACACCGCACAAGAGTCAACTGCGCAATGCAATCAGTGACATCTGCAGTAGGGCCCGACAGCAGAACTGGTTTACCCCTGCCACATCATAACAGACCCATCCCCTTACCTGCACCTTACCTGACTAGCTGATCAGACCAAATGCGGGAGAATATCCCCTCAGGGCTGCGTCATCACTTATTCATTCACAATATCTCTCCATTTATTTCTGTCACGCACAGCCACTCTTCCTTGCTCAACAGACATCCCTCTCGCATCCAACGCTCTCTTCACACTGTCCATCCATCCTATTCGTGGTCTTCCTCTCAGCCTTACACCTCTCACGTCAGATCTAGTTATCTTTTTCACCAATCGCTCATTATCCATTCTCTCCATATGCCCAAACCATCGCAACACCCTCTGCTCAACTCTACCAGCCATCTCCCGAACAACTCCAGTTCTCCTTCGCACTTCATCATTTCGCACCCAATCCATACGCGTCACTCCACACATACTCCTCAGACACCTCATCTCCATTACATTCAAACTTTTCCTCTCTGCTACACCCATATTCCATGTTTCAGCCCCATATAACGCAGTCGGTACCACAACACCCTCATACAGCCTTCTCTTTACATCCATTCTAAGCGAACGACATTTAAACACTTTTTTCATTCCTTCCAGCACCTTTCCTACTTCATTTATTCTAAACTTCACTTCTGCATCTATTCTTCCATCCACAGCAACATGTGACCCTAGATATTTAAAACAATCTACCTCCTCAAGCAACTCACCATTCAAAACTATATTCATCTATCAACCTCGTACACTTCATCACTTTACTCTTATTCTCATTTTCTTTCAATTTCCTCCTTTCACACACCCTTCCAAACTCCTCTACCAACTGTCTCAATCTCTCCTCTGAATCAGTCACCAGTGCAGTATCATCTGCAAACAGCAGCTGCTTCAGCTTCCACTCTCCACCATCAACATTCACCAGACTCAGACCTCCACCTAAAACTCTTGCATTCACCTCCCTTACAACACCATCCGTGTAAAAATTAAACAACCAAGGCGACATCACACATCCCTGTCGCAGCCCCACTCTCACGGGAAACCAATCACTCACAGCATTTTCCACTCATACACACGCTCTACTATTTACATAAAAACTTTTCACCCCTTTTAGTAACCTACCATCAAGTCCATACAATCTTAAAACAGTCCACAAAGCCTCCCTATCAATTCTATCATACGCTTTCTCTAAATCCATAAATGCCTAAAACACATCCTTGCCTTTCGCTAAATACTTTTCACACACTTGTCTCACAGCAAACACCTGATCAACGCATCCCCTCCCTCTCCTAAAGCCACACTGCTCATCACCAATCACTCCCTCTGTACCCTCTCTAACTCTCATAATTAACACTCTACCATACACCTTACCTACAACACTCAATAGACTTATACCCATAAAGCTAGTACATTCATACTTATCACCCTTGCCTTTATACAACGGGACCACACAAGCACTTGCCCAGTCAGTTGGCACCATACCTTTCTCAAAGCACACATTCAACTATCTTACTAACCAGTCAACAATAGTCACTCCACCATCCTTCAGGCATTCCACAGCACACCCATCCATACCTGCAGCTTCCCTGTTTTCATCTCCTTTACTGCATTCTCCACTTTCTCCTTCGTGATCAAAGAATCATTTAACTCTCCCAACACATTTATTCCTTGCACCCTTCCATCTGCCACAATCTCAGCCACCCTTTCCTCCTCTACATTTAACAATCTTTCAAAATACTCTGCCCAACTCTTCCTTACTGCATCCATTTCAATTAACATCCTCCATCCTCTGATTTTACTCGTTCTTCCTTCCCAGACTCTCCCTTTTGCACCCTTTTCACCTCCTTCCAAAACATTTTATTCTGTTGAAAATTCTCTGTCAGCCGCCTACCCCACCTCTCATCTGCTGCCACTTTAGCATCACGCACAGCCCTTGTCGCTCTATTCCTCTTTTCCTTATACCTTTCATATGACATCTCATCCTTCCTCTGCAGCCACACTTCATATGCACGTCTCTTCTCAGCCACAGCCATACTTACTTCTTCGCACCACCATTCACTTCCTTTTCTTACACCACCACTCACACGTCTCACACCACACACCTCTATTGCATGCCCCACCACAGCACTCTTAAACAACTGCCATTCCTCCTCCACGCTGCCATTTGCCGATCTTTAACTGCGTTCCACTCATCTTTCAATTTCTCCTGATACTCTATCTTTTTCTCTCTTTTATCCAACTCACTCACTTTCAAGACCTCCCTGCTACACCTAACCCTCCTAGCTCTCACCCATCTCTTACCTACTCTTAATTTTCCCTCCACCAGGTAGTGGTCGGACATACCTCCACCCTCCCCTCTCAGAACTCTCACATCCAACAATCTTCCTATTACATTCCTAGACACAACCACATAGTTCATCAAAGCTCTATCAACAACCCTTCCACCCTCCTGTCTCACCCATGTATACTTATAAATATCTTTCTTCTCAAACAGCGTATTCCCAATCACCATCTCTCGCTCAACACACATCGCTATCATTTGTTCCCCATTTTCATTTCTTCCAGGCACACCATGCATACCAACTACGCCTTCAACTGCTACATTTCCCACTCTAGCATTCAGATCTCCCATCATTACCACATTCACATTCGCTCCAAAACTCTGCAGACACTCATCAACATCATTCCAGAAAGACTCCCTCTCTTGTTCATCCCTTTCACTACCAGGCCCATATGCACTCACAAACACCCACAACTCACGTTCAAATTTCGCTTTCACCCACATCACTCTCAATCACACATTGCTGTACTTCCGGACTCACTAACAAGGCCACATCTTCTCTTGCCCTTCCTCTATCAACACCTGACAATCTTCCATTCACACTTCCAAACATAGATTCCCCCTTCCCTTTCATCTTCGTTTCACTCAAAGCTAACACATCCAACTTTCTTCTCACAAACATTCTCCCAATCTCCTCCCTTTTAGCCTCAATCGTACTACATCCACGCACATTCATAGACCCAATCTTCAGGGTACGTGGATAACTCCATCCCCCATCCCTTTCTCTGGCCTGTCTCTTTTTAGGAACTAAAAAACAGAGGAGGGAGTCCGAAGTCCCCTCACCCCGCCCCTTTTAGTCGCCTTTTACGACACGCAGGGAATACGGTGGCAGTATTCTTCCTAACACAACCTGGCCGCAGAGTAGTAGTACCACACCATAGTGCGGCCAGGTTGTGTCCCCCCCGCCACAAGGGGGTAATAATAAGAAACAGTGGGTGACTTTCTCTTATTAATACTCTGTCTTATGATACAGCTCAAGAATAAAGATAAACAATTTAACCCTTATTAACCACACCCAAACAACGGGTTGGTATCATTAGTGTGGTCCATTATGAGTGATTTTCCAACTTCCTACTCGACCCTCGGAATTAATGGTGGACGGCCACGTTGGGTGACGTCACCACCCCGTTACGTAAACACTGGCTGATGTGGAGCATCTTGGAATTACTCTGGATAATATGAAGTGTTCGGCGAAACACGATGATCATGCTGACGATGACGAAGTCATATCTGTTTCTGAGGGATATTGGGAAGTACGTGAGAATTAATTTTTTTTTTATAATTTTTTTATTTATGTAATGGATCTCTCTCATACATATATATATATATATATATATATATATATATATATATATATATATATATATATATATATATATATATATATATATATATATATATATATATATATATCATCAACCGTTTGAGAGTCCACTGCAGGACCGGCCTATCCCGACCGAAGTGGGGACGATACAGCCAATGTATCTCTACCAAGTGGCTTAGGCTGTCTGATAGAGACTGTATGTAGGGTGAGAAGTGCTTGTAATTGTAAATGTTGTGTTGGAGTGACTTTGGATGTGTGTGTAGTCTGTGAACCAAGAGTAATCAGCCCGCGCAAGCCGACTGGGTGCAAACATACTTTACAGTATGCGACACTTGTTCAACCACAGCACCCCTTGTGTCCGCCAATGCAGTACGTCGCATGAAGAACGCTCCCAAAGTTTATTACCCTGGCGGGGCGCGAACCCTCGTTCTTCATTGTACGAAAACGCACACTTTACCACAGCGGCTCCATATATATATATATATATATATATATATATATATATATATATATATATATACGCAGTACTGCGTGCGTATTCATATCTGTCTGTCTGGGAGGCCTGGTGGCCGTCTTCACCACTGGATTACGTAAACCTTTGTTGATGTAAATTATCCAGCAGTCATTCTGGCACTGGTGGGAATTGTTCGGCGTGAGATGATGATGATGATAACGGCTGCAGCTTATCTGATTTAGCGTTAATGGAAAACTAGTGAAGGTGTGATGGAGTAGTAGTTTTTATTTCTCTCTCTCTCTCTCTCTCTCTCTCTCTCTCTCTCTCTCTCTCTCTCTCTCTCTCTCCGGTAGGTATCGTATTTATCTGTCTGCCTGCTATCCATTTATGCCTCCCTGTTACCATTCCCTCTGTCTCATAGTATGCATTATTAGAGTAACTTATGCTCAGGTCAAAACACTCTTAGTACATGGATCCTGTGAGTGCTTACTAGATATTTTATCCATATTTATGTATCTAATTACTTTCTTTTATGGATGCTGAATTAATTTGTCTTTGCTACGTGTGGTAAGTGAGGGTACCCAGAATTTACTCACTCAGTGTACAGTACAGATGCCTTCAGGTGACTACACTGAATAGCAAGTCAAGTGGCTTCTTGTAGCCCAGGAAATCATTGATTACTTTGGGTGGAAACCACTTAGCTAGACACTATCTGTACGACTTGGTTAAGGTGTTCCAAAGCAATGTGATCCATTAGGTTTATATCCAAAGTTGATTAAGGTTTATTACATATATGCCACACAGGGATGAACGACAAGTCATTATCGCCTTCATTGTTGGGACTAAGCAACCTAGTCTTAGACCTTACGCCCTTTGTGGGACAGTAAAGGGCTGAATGATAGGTAGATAGATAGATGGCTAGATAGATAGATAGGTGAACCCCTGGATGACGGGACTATATTTTGATGCTAAAGTCGTTTGGTGGCAGGTTAAAACTGCATACGTTCTCAAAAGTTCAGTAATACATAGAATATATACAACTGGCCTTAGCCATATTTCTCGCTATGTTTCACTTCGTTTGGTAATGGGAGAAAAAATGGAAAGTTGAGAAGGTAACAAGGTAGAGGGATAGCAATAGGTAAGGAAAACAGAACATATAGGGAAGTAAGAAGGGAGAGTAGATGGAGGAAGATGTAAAATGTTGGAGGTTTTAGAGATAAAAATCAGAAGGTGGAGAGACAGGGAGGTAGGCCGTTGGTGATGGTAAACTAAAGCAAAACAGGTAGGGAAGAAGGTACGGAGGGTAGAGGTAGGGAGGGATATAGGAAGGCAGAGCAAGTAGCGAGGAAAGTTGGAAGGGAGAGCTGATGGGGAAGTAGAGCAGGGAGGGAGATAGGCAGAGTGCAAAGATACAGAGTAAAATGGAAAATAAACAGCAACAGACCTGTCGGTCTTTTCGCGGCTGTTTGGCATAGGAAAGGTTATAACAAACAAAACTATTTGATTAGTTAAAGAAAAGGATAGAAAAGCAGGAAGGCTCCCCCCTCCCACCAAAGTAGAGAGAGTAGAGCTGACGGGGAGGTAGGGAAGGAGGGAGGGAGGTCGGGAGGTAGGTAGGGCAGACAGGGAGGTAGGGCGGACAGGGAGGTAGGGCGGACAGGGAGGTAGGGCGGATAGGGAGGTAGGGCAGACAGGGAGGTGGACCACGCAGAGAGGTAGGGCAGGCAAGGGGGTAGAGTAGGCAGAGGGGGTAGGTAAGGCAGGCAGGGGGGTAGGTAGGGAGGAAGATAGGAAGGAAGAGCTGGTAGGGAGGCGGTGGCTGAATCGGTCGAGAGTGGCCTGCAGTCCAAATGGACCCAGGTTCGAATCCCCGCTGGGGATTATAAAAGTAGAACTGTCTAACAGATGACCCGCCGACATGTAAAAGTACCCCTGCTCATACCATTACACCAGTCCTGTATGAGACAGCCCTAGCTTGTATTTAATATGAACGGTGGTTGTTTGCGCCGAAGTGGTGACATGTGGAGGTGTATGGTATGTGGGAGGACTACTGGGCCTTGGGAGCAGGCTGTGAAGCCTATGCCTAGAGTCGGACACATTAAAAAAAAAAAAAAAAAAAAGGAGGAGGGAGGGGAAGTATAGCAGGCAATGAGGTACGTAGGGAGGTAGATCAGGCAGGATGGTAGATCAGCCAGGTAGGTAGGGAGGGAGGCAGTTAGGGAAGTAGGGCAGGTAGGGAGGTAGGGCAGGTAAGGAGGTAAGGCAGTTAGGAAGGTAGGATTAAAAGTAAGGTAGGCAGGGAGGTAGAGCAAGTAGAGATATATGTATGGGGGTAGTGAAGGTGGAGGGAGGGTAATAAGGCAGATAGATGGAGAGGGATGAACAAGATGGATGGATGAAGGGTCAGACCAAATTAGTTGGGGGGTGAGGGTGAGGGGGAAGGGGATGAAGGAAATGAGGAGCTATAGTAGCGGAGGAACAGAGAGAGATTGCCGCGGGGAAGGGTGGGTAAATAAGGAAGACAGGTAAAGGGAAAAAGGAATAAAAAAGCTCGAGAGAGAGAGAGAGAGAGAGAGAGAGAGATGGGAGGGCTCTGGAAGTCACGTGGATGTCTGTATAAGATCCTGATGATATATAAAGGGGAACTGAAGACCACCTTAAGGACGTCACGTATGGAGTCAGTCTTGCTGCTTACTGACGATTTTGTTCATTGTGAGGGATGATTGCTTTGTTGTGGCAGGGTTAATGAGGGCTGTGTCTTATCCATCCTGTTTCAAAACTTCAAACTGAATTAAGTCGTCTGGGAATAGCAAGTAAGTAAAAACGTTCCTCGGGCTGAAGGAGTCATGGGTACTTGAATGCAGTATATTTGTCAACCATTTAAAAATCGGATATAGCCTTATAGAGAAATGTCCTAATATATGTTTGTGTGCCCAACGTAAATCTTTCGGTCCGATAGCGTACTTTTCATTACATTTTTACTATCTACAGCACGGTCGGTAAGTTGCAGCCTTCATTTACCCTTCCACAGCAAAAAAGTCTGTCCCAGGTAGAATAAATAATGGAAAGGCATTAAAAAAAAAAAAAAAAAAAAATGTCATACTTTAAACTGCATTCTGTCTCGAAATTGTTTAACTTTGAGAGGGCGTGTACTGCTTTTTAAAAAGGGCTTCAGTCTCGTTTTTCAGTATTCTTTCCCAAGCTGAAGTAAATCATCCGGTGGTGGCAAGAGTGCAGTGGATCTCTTCACTTGTTTATCCACTTCGCAGCCGCAACGTATTTCGTAATTTATTCTACCACCAGACAATTTTATTTATTTTAGGAGTGACTTTTCGAACTAGATCTGTTAGATACAGCCATCGTAAACCCCTTCATTGTTAGACGTCATTCCCAAGTTGAGTATAATCGTGTAGAGTAAGCCTGAACCAAATAATGCGTCATCGGATTGAAGAAAATAATAGCGTTATAAACCCCTACCTCACTGATTCTGTCTAAGGGAGTTTACTTCCCCGGAGTCATTGTTTTATAACCAACGTAAATTGTTTCTCATATGGAACTTGCAGCTTGGCCCGTGCACACCTTCACTGTGGCTCAGGTAAGGTCTGCAGCTTGGCAAGAGTAAATAGCAAAGCTGTATTGAACCTTTTCAATCTGATGACACTTTTACAATTTATTCTTCCTGTCAGCAGACGATTTTATTCAGCTTGTGAAGTACATCCGTTAGTGAAGCTCTTGAATAGATCGTTTACATATCTATCACTTCTGATTCAGTTCTAAAGCTGAATGAAACCGTCTGTGAGTAGCATGGATGAAATAAAAATAGCATTCAGGGATGTAGGGGTTAACTGCTTCTGTACGAGATGTCCCCCCAAGCTACCACATGGCGATTTTTTTTTTTTTTTTTTTTCTGAACTTAGGTAGGACCTCCGGTAGTGACGGGGTTACTTAAGGCTATACACCCAGTTCGAGAAGTCCTTTATAATGTACATAAAGTAGTGTGGTGGTGCCTGGAATAAAGAATATGTCATGGGAGTGAGTGGGCTAAATCTCTTGATACACACCCATAGTAAGCTGTTGACTGTTGTAGGTTAGCACATGATAGGTTAAGGACCTGTGAATTATCAGCCATTAACTGCAATAAATAGGCGAACGAAAATTTATTATTATTATTATTATAGTGGTTGGTGGGGGCGCTCACCATCCACTCACTTGATGTAGTGCTGCTCTCGGTTGCCTGCCTTTTCCTCTCTTCCTCGCTTCTTTTCATCATTCCTTTTCTGTCTTTCGTTTCTTCGTTATTTCCTCTTCCTACTGTCTACAGGTGACTATACACTGAGTGACAAGCCAAATGGTTTCCTATTTGGTTTCCTATACCAGGAAACCATTTACTACGCTGGATGGTAACCATATAACCAAATTATGGCGCCTGGTGGTTTAGTGGGCAGTTAAGGTGCTTCAGTCGGATTGAGCTGGTGCAGGTTTATATCCAAGGTGTGGTTGGGGTTTATCGCTCACGTAATGCCTCTCAGGGTTGAGTGAGGCCGGTCACTCTCATCTTAAATGTCAGGACCAACTTGCGTAGCCCAGGGCTCCTACGCTCCTCATGGGGCAACACTGGATTAGGTGGTGAATAAATTAATGAAATTATTATTATTATTATTATTATTATTATTATTATTATCATTATTATTTTTTATTAATTACACACACACACACACACACACACACACACACACACACACACACACACACACACACAAAAGCGTTATACATTCTTTAATGCAATATAATTCACTTTCACCATTGTCTCTAAAATCACATTCTCATAAACAGTGTTCCGCGTACCTGTCTACAGTTCATACACCCACGCAAACTGTCTACCCACTAAATATATCCATCAGATTGCATGCTGCTCACCTTGCATACAGTAGTCAGTCAATCCTTCTGTCTTTTTATCCCATATATATATATATATATATATATACAGAGAGAGAGAGAGAGAGAGAGAGAGAGATGTTCATTATCTGTCGCTTTTGTGTTCTGTCACTGTTATGAGCATTTCTTGTTTTGGTCATTCTGTCTGTCTGTGTGTGATTATGTAGTCTCTATCTCTCATATATATATTTATATATATAAATAGGAAGATCAATTTACATATATATATATATATATATATATATATATATATATATATATATATATATATATATATATATATATATATATATATTATGTATGTGTATGTATGTATGTATTTATGTCTCTTTTGCCTCTCCATTTCCTAATGTCGGTCATCTACTGAACGCATAAGACCATTATCTCTCAAATTATACCAATGTGTATTCGTCAGTGTGTCTTTACATCCATTTCCCTGTCTCCCCCTGTGCTAGCACTCTGTGATGTCTTGCCGGCCATCTGCTGCTCTCATAAAACCAGTCCATCCACTTACCGTCAGATGTATTGCAAATGATTTCATATCTTAACTCTGCTTCCCCTACGCCCTGCTTTGCTTCTGAGGTGCCTCTTAATTACCCTTCATTGTACTCTATATTCCCTTCCCAATGACACCGTCCGCTAACAGTCACTTTTATAGTCTCGTTTGTCTTCCCTTCTTCAATCACCGTCTCCTCTTGCATTGTCGGAAGCGCGCGCCCGCGCGCACACACGCACACATAATGTATATACATACATACATAGTTGTAAACACACTCATACTTGCGTACTTATATACAAACATTTCACACCTACTCATACGCACATATGCCACACAATTAAAGCAAGCACTCTATAAGTCTTTCTACATAGCACTTGGATTCCACACACACACACACACACACACACACACACACACACACACACACACACACACACTCTCTCTCTCTCTCTCTCTCTCTCTCTCTCTCTCTCTCTCTCTCGCTTTACCCCATTAATTGCTTCCTAATCACCCTCTTCTCTAATGACGAGCTTTTAAGGTAATTTAGCCTCTCATTTTCCCCTTCACCCAAATCACTGGCACCGATTCTCAACATTATGGCTTCGTCTTCCTCAGAGTAACATCTCGTGTGATAGTTCCCTTGTTTTGTGTACTATATATATATATATATATATATATATATATATATATATATATATATATATATATATATATATTTTTTTTTTTTTTTTTTTTTCTCGACCTTTCTCGTGTGTTTTGGGAACTGACCTTTGCGTTCCTTGTGTGTGTGTGTGTGTGTGTGTGTGTGTGTGTGTGTGTGTGTGTGTGTGTGTGTGTGTGTGTGTGTGTGTGTGTGTGTGTGTGTGTGTGTGTGTGTGTGTGTGTGTGTGTGTGTGAGTTCCGCGATATTTTAAACTTTTCTTGTTCACGTTGACCGCTATATTTTCTCCTAGCAAACGTCAGATGATTTTATTCAGCTGAGTAATTCACGGGAGCTTGAGAGTAGTAAAACTTGTACATTAATCCTCTTGTGGTCGCACCAGCCAGAACACATTTAGTAAGGGACAATTTTTTTTTTTTCCTCACATGACGCTGGAGCCGAGTGTTAGCTGGCCTGTATTTCACTCCGGCAAGGAGAGTATGTTTTCATCCCTGTTTGTGTGTGAGTTTGTCTCTCTCTCAGCAGGATTACTCAAAAACCAAAACAAAGATTTGGACCAAATTTGCAGGGTAGATAGCTCATGTCCCAAGGAACAATCGATTAACTTCTGGGACCGATCCGGATCGTATTACATATTACGGATCCGGAAAACGCTTTTTGCGAAACCCTAATCAGTGATGAGAAAACCTAACCCATTATGAAGTGTGATTTGGAAATTACGTTTCCCTTGTCGGAGAGATGCGCTCCAGAGAGTGCCCCTCTAGCATCTCTCTCTCTCTCTCTCTCTCTCTCTCTCTCTCTCTCTCTCTCTCTCTCTCTTATAGATAGACAGATAGATAGATAGACATAGATAGATACATTTTACTGTCTTACACTCATACTCATACACATATGTACAATTCTACGTACATGCTAGAGGGGCGCTCAGTAAAGCGCATCTTTCCGACCGGGGCAACGTAATTTTCACACCACCCATCTTAATGGGTTAGGTTCTCTCATCACTGATTAGGGGTTTACATACACACACACACACCCACACACACACACACACACACACACACACACACACACACAAATGTTTTCCGGATGCAGAATCTGTAATACGGTCCGGATCGGTCCCAAAAGTTAATCGATTGTTCCTTGGGGCGTGGCCTACTTAACCACTGAATTTGGTCCAAATCTCTCTTAGTTTTTGACCAATCCTGCTAACAGACAAACAAACTACCAGGCAAACAAACAGGGGTGAAAACATACTTTCCTTGTCAGAGAGAATAAAACAAAAAGCTCATACACATGTAACAATTCATACACAGGGCACATTGACATACACATTCACAATCATATACGCACACAGGCACGTAAAACTTAAAATCAGAGATAGTTTTAACCCTTTGAGTGAAACACACACACACACACACACACACACACACACACACACACACACACACACACACACACACACAAGTAAACGTGATAGTGCTCAGTAGGGATGGCCCAGGTTCAAACAACGTCACGTACCATAATGTATGTGGGTCCGTGCACCGAAACGCTTTCGAAGCCCAGTTTTAATCATACGGATTAAAACACCTTTGCTATATAAGTGCAGGCTACTCGCATAGCCCCGTTGACCATCGTAGGACTCGCAAAATCGGGTTGCAGAAATATCGACTTTGCTCTTTCTTCATGTCATAACTCCAAAACGATAATGTATAAGAAGCGTGTTATGCACCAAAATGCTTCGTAATAACCGGTGATGTGCCTCTTTGTACTTTGAACAGCCTGCTAGCTACAGTACGCAAGTTGCAGCCCAAAAACTTTGTCTAACACTGAAATCTCATCTTAGATATTCAAAACTACGAATTCTTGTTGCTCCATTCCACGAATAATTTTGCTTTTACTGTATCAGTAGTGAATTACTGTAGTTAAAAATCGTGTTTTAATAGCCAGTGTGTATTTGGGAGCTAGCATACATAAAAATCATAAACTAGAAAGCAAATTTAATTCTGAATCGTTTAAGATAAGGGAATGGAAAAAGTGCGGAAACAAAAGATGAAAAAAAGCCCAGAAGCAACAGAGCATTTGGAATTGGGGAACATTCAGAGTTCTAAACCCATCACTACATTCCACCAGCTACAAACGTTGTGTGAGTACAGTGAGGAATGTAGCAATGGATATAGAACTGAATCTCCTCCCATCCCAAATGCCCTTTTGTGTGTGTTTTGTTTTCCTTCCATGTTTCTGCACCTTTTTCCGTCCCTGCATCTTAACAATAATTTTAAAATAAATTTTTTGCTCTCTGGTACATACATACAGTCCTAGCACCATCATCAAAACTATGTCCCAATAATACAACTCAAATACTCTCATAAACAACACTCAACATTTTTCCCACACGCGACCACACGCTGTCCAAATATTTACACAAACAGTCCCGTAACTAATTTACAAAACACTCATGCAACTAATTTACGCAATAGTCACATGCAGGTGAAAGGATTTAATGGACTGTTAGGAGCATGAACACTGGATGAAAGTATTTCAGTGTGTATACACACATATACTCTACGTACAAACATACATATATACATACATGTACGTTTTCACACACACACACACACACACACACACACACACACACACACACACAAATGCTGACGATCACGACCATCAAGTGATCCTGACCGATCCGGTGAATTACACACACACACACACACACAGTGCAATGGACCCACCAAAGGTCAAATGACGAATGATTTGCGAGGGAAATGTCAAGCAGAGGTAAGTTTTGTTTCTTTGTTTGTATGCACGTGTATGTATGTGTGTGAGCATATGTTTCTGTCTTTTGTCTGCAGTTTGGTTTGTCTGTCTCTGACTTCCTGTCTGTCTGTAGTTAAGTTCTGTGTGTGTGTGTGTGTGTGTGTGTGTGTGTGTGTGTGTGTGTGTGTGTGTGTGTTTCTCTGGCAGTCTGTATGGGGTTTAACATCAATACCTTGAAAGTTGCTATGCTTCTGTCAGTTGCTCTTTTGCAAAAATTTGCTGAGTTATCCTGGTGGCAGTGTTTAGGGGAGAGACGTCAAAATTCTCAGCACCAGCTGTTGGTTGAGACTTTAATGAAGACCTGCTGAGACACTACACTTAGAGAGTTGGTGGGCTTCCCGGAGGACAAAGTACACTTACTTTCCACTTTCAAGTGTGCAGCCAGTGATAATATAGTAAATATGGAATTTGCGAGCTGGATAAGCGGGCCCTTATTTGTCCCGTCGTAGCAAGGGAGGTAAATCTAAACAACTTACGGTACGTGGAGGCAGGCCGGCAGGGGGGAGCCGGCGGCAGCATTAACAGCCGTCTACACCCACCCACCCCCACTCGCCGCTAACATCATTCGTTTTTTTTTTTTTTTCCTGACGGGCTTCATCTGCCCGTGTCCACACTAACATAATGGATGGACTAATCTATACCAACCAGCCCTTCGTGAAGGGTTGGTAATGTGACATGGGAAGGTGGTTTACCTGATGGGGATGGCCCCCAAGAAGAACTTGGTTTTCATCCCATTTGTACCACACAATGTGGGAGGGTTATTGTACAGCACGGATGAAAGAATTCGCTTGTGAGAACAGTCTGTCAAAGGGCAAGGTCAAATGTTGGGCTATAAAACTTGAACCAGGCTTGTTGGAAGGATTGAGTGGCAGCCAAGGATGAAGACATTTAGATTTTCATATGACTAGGCCCAAGGTCAAGTTAACAGGGCAAGATCAACTCGTACATTATTTATCCGACTTGGACCGAAGTTGGTGGAAGCAAGAAAGAAGTCATTTCATTCTGATAGCAGTCAGCCTAGGCCATGATCACCCAGTAAAGCTAAATGTTTGACCTATACAGTAGATCAGTTGGTGGGCGATGGTGTTGCACCCTTTTAGTGCTCCATCTTGTCCCTTGTTAGTTGTTTTTTGGCAGTTTTATACAGCATTTAACTGAAAGTGAGGATGGTTAAGTTTCCAGGTTATAAGTCGTGTTCCTTGGCCATAAAGATCAATTTTTCTCCACGAGAAAAAAAAAAAAAAAAAGGAAGGACAAGCAGGCCCCCCCCCCCAAAAAAAAAGCAAGCAAAAATCAAAATCCTCTTATTCCCAGAAGTCGGGACACATGGTATTTAAAAGACTGGAGATCATAGGCAGTGGGAATGGAGGATTGGAAAAGGAAAAAGAAATCAGTTCCAGGAATTTTGTGCATATGAAAGACAGAGACCCATGCAATTCCTGCATATATCAGTGGAGGGTGGCCAGAGAGATAGATTTTGACTCCACCCTGTTTTGAAGCGATGTCAGTGGTTGCTTTTCATAACATAAAACCCCGCTTGAACATCGGTAGTGAAATTTAGCAGGCGTGGACACTCCGGTCGCTGTAAAACATTAAAGAGGCGGATGTTGTGGCCCACATTACTGCAACTGAAAACGCTGCTAATTATTTATTTGTTCTGCGATCGGCTTGATTTAAATGTCATTTTACTCAGAATTAATTAGGAAGTAAAAAAAAAATAGTTTTACATACTTTTGGAGCTCATTTTGGGCGGTAATTATTTTTGCTAAATTTCCGAAAGTTCGTTTGTTTCATACCGAAAATCAAGGAAGATTTTTTATTTGGGTAAAAAGGCAGTGTTTCTATTGTGCACAAAACTCTGATTACAGCTGTTTCTAAATTATCAATTTTTGAGTAAACTGCACGGCTATTAAATATTTTATGTTAATCACTATTTTTTTTTACTTTCCATTGAAAAATGATATACCATATTGCATCATATCTCCTGATTTAATTCTAAACAGAAACTTTGACTTCGAAATGCTGTTATAATGAAGGAAGAAACGAGTTACCTAGTAGACTAAATTGATCAATAACTAGCAGAGTTACAGCAGATTTTTACCAGCGGCGATAGCCAGCAAAGTCAATGAGTGGCCAGCGTTCTTCTGGCGGATTTGTTTAATGAAAACACTAACATACTGCAGTCCTAAGACAGTCTCTAAAGATTTTTTATTTGTGTCAGGTCTTCCTGAAGCTATTCTGCACCCCATGTCCTTAACATATTTAACTCCTTTTTTTTTTTCTGTCACTGCACCGAGGCAGTTCATCTCTCTCTTCATTCACAAGCACATTACACTGTGAGCCACCTGTCTCAACGTCTATCACTACTTTTACCAACATAGTACTTTCAGACCACACCACTCACAGACTTTCACTAAACTGAACCATACTAGGTACAAAGATCCAGTTCATTATTAGAAACACATTTATCAGCAGCATACATCAGTTCATAACCTCTACACAGTCTCATTTGAACACTGATTTTGAGCGATTTACTTAGATTTCCATATATTCTTAACACATGCTTCATTGTTCATCAGTCCAGGCCTTTATTAACCCATCAGGAGCAAAGGGGTCCAGGGTGAGGCTAAGCATTTCAGACCTTTAAGGAAAGGTTCTCCAGTCATTCAGTCCTGAAGGACATTATGTGAGCAGTAAATTCCAACCATCTGGACCTGGAGCGGTGGCGTCTTCGTCGTGGGTCTACCCCCCAGAGACTGTCGAAGAGAAGAGGAGGACAGCATGGGGGCCAAACTACCGCAAACCTCTCCGGCCCCTCAAGGGGCTCGAGTACCTGGGAGTGGCTTTGGTCGCCCCAGGCAAGTACCACATCTCCCAACACAACACACACAGCAACACCGTTTTTTCTACACCGAGAAATGACTCCCCGGCTGTCATTTCTCGACGACTTCTTCTAGCTGGGGACATTGAGAGCAATCCAGGACCCACCAACAAATACATATGTCCAACATGCTGAAAACCTATCATGTCGAGCTGACAGACAAAGGGTTCAGTTCAGTGCAATTCCTGCAAGAACTGGACCCATTACACCTGCACAACACTTGCATCCAGAAAACATTACACAAACACCTGGACCTGCTCCTTATGCTCCCTCCCCCCACCCATCAACCCCCCTTCCAATCCTACTCCTACTTCCTTCACACCTTCACAGCCAAACCCACCGACCCTTCCCACACCATCCAGTCCCCCAACTCCTCCCATTCCAACCCATCCTAATGCACCTCAACACTTACCTCCATCACAACCTTCTCCTACCCCTTCCCCTCCACCCGCACCACCTCCCCCCCATGCTGAGCAGCCAACACACATCGCACACACAACATAAACATCCTTCAGTTAAACATAGATGGCATAAACACCAAAATACATGAACTCACACAATTCATCAAACAACAGAACATACACATTGCCATCTTACAAGAAACAAAACTACACAGAACACAGAAATCACCGACATTTCATAACTTCACCACCATTCGACAAGACCGGGCCGACGGCGGTGGCGGTGGACTCATCACCCTGGTACACAAATCCATCAACTGTGCAGATACCAGTGCACACACACAGTCACTTCTCCCCCCACATGACACCACAACAGAAATACAATCAATTAAAATACACACCGGTAACAAATCACACAAAACAATCGCTAACACATACATTCCCCCCCAGTCGTCCCCCACAGTACCACACAATTACTCTCCACAGATACACCACATCACTAACATACCCAACATCATCCTGGGTGGTGATTTCAACGCCAAGTCGTCGGCCTGGCATTTCAACAACCCTGACACAGACTGAGGGCTGGTACTACAATCCTCAGACAGATCATCTCTTCATAGTAAACAGTCTAGACCAACATACCCATATCCCACACCAAGCCCTCTTCCTCCCATCATCTCCAGACATCACCTTCTGCTCCCCAAACCTCGCCCCCACTACATCATGGAGAGTGGTCAAAACCCTAGGTTCTGATCACCTCTCGATCATCATCACTACCAAAACCAGAATCTCCCCAGCTGGCCACAAACACACATACACTAATTATAAGAGAGCCAACTCGGAGGCCTTTGTAACTGAAAGAGAACAACATTTCGAAACACTAAACAGTACACCCATCACAAACATCAACACCGCTGTGCACACTTTCAGTACAGTCATACAACACGCAAACAAAAGACACATCCCTAGAGGCAACAGAAAGAGACACAACCCCAACTTCACACCAGAAATTCAAGGCCTCATCATTCAACGGGACACACTGCGACACTCCCCAACACCCCATATACAAGACACACAAAACAAATACAAGAACTCAACACTCAGATAAACAATAAAATATCAGAACAGCAAACACTAAACTGGAAAAATTACCTCCAAACACCTGACCACAAAACAAACATCAGAAAACTCTACAAAACACTAAACAGCATCACACTTTCCAACAGCAACACCACACAATCACACGCTGCCATCACAACAACAGACACCATACCCTCAAACAAACAACAAGCAAACACTCTCATCAATCACTTTTCACAAGTTGGTCATCTAAACCCCCATCCCGAAGACCGACGTATCATCCAACGTAAGAGACAGTTCCCCACAGACCCAGACTACGCACCTTTCACTTACAACCAGACGAAGCACATCATTAACAACCTCAAGCACTCATCTGCCTGTGGACCAGACAACATAAGCAACATTCACCTTAAACACCTAGGACCACAAGGCATACAAGCACTCACCAACATATTAAACTACAGCTACTCACACAACATAATACCCAACATCTGGAAGCATGGCAATATCATCACTACCCCTAAACCCAACAAAGACCCCACGTTACCCTCCTCACATCGCCCCATCACACTCCTCTGCACCTCCTCTAAAGTCACTGAACGACTGGTACTACAACTAGTCACACCTCACGTTCCCCTAGCCCAGTCATAACATGGCTTTAGGCCACCACACTCCAAAAACACCCTTCTTACAGACCTTACACGGAGAGTTTTCGATGGCATGAATTCAGCTAGGCCACCACACAGAACACTCCTAGTCACACGAGACATTAGCAAAGCTTTTGATGTCATCCCCCGCCACAACCTCACAAACAAAATACTCAACACAAACATGCACAATAACACAATAAGATGGCTGGCAAACTACTTAGCAGGCAGATGTGCACACGTAACATTTGCTGGTCAGTCTTCTAACATCAGAAACTTCACGAACGGCGTCCCCCAAGGATCTGTTTTGTCCCCTACACTCTTTAACCTATACATGCACGACGTACCCACACCCCACACACCACAGATGCACACAGCTTCCTATGCAGATGATATAACACTTACATGTACACACCAAAATGCAAACTCAGCTGCTCACATCATTCAACCTTACCTCAACACACTACACGAGTGGTTCACCACAAAGAGGCTCAAAATAGCCCCAGCCAAATCTACAGTGACTCTTCTACAAACTGGACAGCAGAACACAGTCACATCCCACACCTCACCGTAAACAACACTCCCCTACCACACACACACACACACACACACACACACACACACACACACACAAAATCCTTGGTGTAACATACAATACATCAATGTCATTTAAACAACACATCTCAAACATTAAAAATAAAATAACACCAAGACTCAATGCTTTGAGGTCACTTGCCCATACAACATTCGGACACAACAAAGAAACCACCACCACAGTATACAAACAATACATACGTACAGTGATGAATTATGCAAGCCCTGCCTGAGCTTCTAACCTCACCAAAACACACTACAACACTCTACAGACCATACAGAACAAGGCCCTAAAAATAATCACAGGCTGCACAGCTACTACACCCACAGACCACCTACACCAAGAAACCAAAGTCATCAAAGTCAAGGATCACCTAGACATGAGAGGCACCCAGTTTCTTGCTGCAGCCTCCACAAACCCACAACATCCACTACAGTACATGGCAGCACATCCACCCACACCAAGGAACATCAAAACAACACCCAACACATGATACCATACACAAATACTGTCATCTCTCCCCCCTCGCCCACCTCAGACCAGCTTCCAGAAGCATATCCACACTCAGATCACTCGCTGCTCCATTCAGTCACTTAAAGACAACACACAGCTGCATGCACGGCCTCCTGATATCCACCCTTCTGAATCCTACCTTCCTCGTGAGGACATGGTCCACCTGGCCAGGCTGAGATGTGGGCACCATCCAGCCCTCTTAAGCTACCGGAAGAGGCTGGATGACTCCATTGCTGATGCCTGTCCAGGATGCAACACAGCACCCCATACTACTAAGCACATTATGGAAGACTGCATTGCACACAATCACCTACGCCAACTACACAACATACACTCTTTGAGAGCTCTGTGGGAAAGCCCGGTCTCGGCCATGGCATTCCTAAGGGACTCGGGGCTGTTCGGCCAGACTGCCTAGGGAACAACTACTACTACTACTACCATCTCTCAAACTATCATCTTAAATACTTTTTACAGCATTTCATGGTGCTGGAGAGGGGTGCCTTTCCATGGTGGCACTCACATAGCTGGGCATCTCTGCTGCCTGGTTATGCAAACACCCCACTTCTCCTAAAGGAGAAATGTTGGACTGAGGGAGGGGGACAGCTTCAGCTTTCAGTCTACTGGGTTCACATTCAGATTAACCTGGAGTTACAACTACTGCACTTAAGAGTTGTCCTTCCTCACTTTAGTCACATCTTCCATACCATATAATTTATACAACACCCAGCTTTTTCAGTCAGATGTCTCAGGACCCGCAATTCTCACTGATATATGTCTTTCATTTGAACATTAAATAGCTATTGTACACTCAAGCTGGTAAATTCGTGCCCACATACCTAGATGTTTGTGTCACCGGAGCTGGTAACACAGTGTGGGGGAGGAGTCATAGTAGGTGGTACATAGTTGAGCGACATGAAGTGTTAAGTAGATGGTCACTAACATACTAGTGAAAATGTTCTTGCAGATAGGTCTGGTAGGATGCCTCGCATAACTGATAATGATGAGGCATGTATAAAACACCCATGAATGTTAATGAACGTAATATCACGTGGTGTTGTCATTCTACGAAACCTTGGATGAATCAGTAACACTTGTTCCGTTATCCGAACCAATTACTACTCCATACAAGCCGTCGCATTAAAAGCACAATGCTGGCACTAATAATATACATGACTCAATTTCCTTTCACTGATATAGGTGATACAGTAAACCAACGATATAACGAACTAGGGGGAGGGGTGGGTCGCTATTTCCAAAAATTCGCTATATATGAGGGGCCGGTAATTTCGAGGGATTACCAAACTCCGTTCGCTATATATATATATATATATATATATATATATATATATATATATATATATATATATATATATATATATATATATATATTTTGTGTGTGTGTGTGTCCGACTCTGGGCAAAGGCTTCAGGGCCTATATCTCGGGGGCAGTAGCCCATCTCAAGGCCCAGTAGTCCTCCTACACCTCCACATGTCACAATTTCGGCGCTAACACCCACCGTCCATATTGAATACATGCTAGGGCTGTCTCATACAGGACTGGTGTATTGGTGTTGGTATATGGGGAGTCGTTCGGTCCTACGTGCTTAAACATAATCTAAACTAACTCTATGAAGTTTTACATTGAGAATTCAATGGTTTATGAAGTTGTACATGTAAAAACAATTCTGTATGAAGTTGTACATATAAATACAATACTTTTAATAAGAATATCTTATTATGTAGTATTGTTACAGTACACTTACTGTGCCAGGAGGGGTTGCTGTTGAAGTACACTTACTGTGCCAGGAAGGGATGCTATTGTAGTAAACTTATTGTGCCAGGAAGGGATGCTGTTGTCATCGTGGGCTGATTCCCGAACTTCCCCCTCATTTAGCGACCTTTGTTCGCAGAATCCGAGGGAAGTTTGGTCGCGACTTGGCCATTCGTTATATCCAAAATTCGGTTCGTTATATCGAGAGTTTACTGTAATTACTAATAGGATCAATGCTCCATGTCAGTAATGTCAAATATTACTGACAAATTTTATCAGACCAAACTGAATACCTGAAATGGAGTATGAGAGGGATGGGAGATACTGGCAGGGGTAGTGGATGGGGATGGTGAGTGTGTAGAGGTCACAAGACATGACAGTTAGTCCGTAATTTTTACATGGTACCCTTTGCCACAGTAACTGTGTTTGTATTTAACCATGCTGAGCAGAATCCTGCATGGATGGAGTTTCACAATAGGCACCTGCTAATAAGGTTTCATCTACTATAATTATTACGTGATGATGGAGAAATTCTGTACGGCAACAGCGGTTCTTGGCAACATCACTTGATATTATGCTCATTAACATTCATGGGTGATTTTTACATGCCTCATCATTATCACTTACGCAAAACATCCTACCAGACCTATCTGCAATAACAATCTGACAGGTATATTAGTGGCCATCTACTTAACACTACATGTCGCTCTACTATGTTCCACCTACTCTTGACTCCTCCCTCACACAGTGTTACCAGCTCAGTTGGCACAAACATATAGGTATGTGGACGTGTATTTACCAGCTTTAGTGTACATTACATAAACATACTTCTCAAATTCTTAAAGCTACAGTCCAGTATTATTTAATCTTCCTCCCAGTTTGTTACATATACAATGTATTGAGTTTTATTCATCTAAATCGCTAATAATAACTGATGGTGACATGGAGTAATAATGGGTAATTGAATTTATGCATGATCGACAATCATGACTGATAACTGCTTTTAGCCATCAAAGCAGGCATAGTATATGAGTGTAGCTATGATATACAGTCTAATAACAGCAATTTACATACTTCAGAGTTCAGACTGTCATATCTAGGTGCGACATCTGTACTTTAGGCAGTTTTAATACTTAAAGTTGTATTTATTGCATTGATATAAACAGTTGTATCTGTTATATCCTTGTTTTGGGGGATAGGGAGGAGATTGAGTGAGTTTATATAACCACTGACTGGTTATACTGTATTGGTGTTACAGTGTGAAGGCTAACTTTTCCCTTTCCAGAACCATACATCATCAGATTTAAGAGAATAAAGCAGATTGTCTGGGATACACAGTGAGTGCCAATAGTCGTGTCGTGAAATTTGGCGAAAACATAATCATTCGAGCTTAATGTCTGATATATTCCGCCGTCTGGTAGGGCTTTCGTAACGTTTCACGAGTTATATTTAATCTTCGGACAAAACCGCGACACGACTATTGGCGCTCACTGTACAGTAATTTTTATTTTCTTGCAGCGGATTGGGTTCAAGCCAGCATCAGGCAGTATGGAGGACATGTTGTAAGATTTTCGCGACTTCAGGCATCGTGTCCCAACATATGTCGGCCTCGTCCTCAACCATGACTTCAGCCAGGTCTTACTAGTTCAGGTCAGGTCAGAGGAATCATATACTGTATTACCTGTTTTTGCAATTTTTATGATTGTGTTGTTTTAGGCAGTTGAATGATTAGACAGCATTATGTGTATCATGAAAGGCTTCAGCTGTTTGTGTACTAGGACAATCCTATCTAATTCATATCTCATTGGTTGCCATAGTTAGGATGGTTGTGACATTTTGTTAGTGTTCCCCATGTTTATGACAGAGGTACCAAAGCTTGTTTCAAGTGATAGTATGAATTATTTTAATGAGATGTGCTTGAACTGAATTGGAGGTTGCTATATGTTAGTCTTAATGAACACAACTACTTTGAAAATGAAGTTTATGATTCTTCAACGATAAAGGCATACAGTAACAACTACATTTTTAAAAGTAGTATCAACTGAATGAACTGGGAAAAACTATCTATCTATATCTATATACCTAGGCTGCTTCCCCCAAGGAAAGGAAAAACTAATTGCATTAAATTGTGATACGTGAGAACTGAGATGTATCCACAGGGGTTCTGGCATCGTGGATCTTGGGGTTTCCCTAAAGGCAAGATCAGTGTAGATGAAGAGCCACACTGCTGTGCTAAACGGGAGGTAAGCCTTGCAGTTTTTTTTATGTATGTTCTGCTTTATGTGATCATTCTCTTGCTCAATTTCATAGATGGGAATTAGGTTTGGGAGACAGGTCACTATTACTTTTCATCATGTCATCATCTTTCTTTCTTCATTCACTCTTTCATTCTCTCTTTTTTTCTTTCTTTCTGTCTTCGTCTCAAATCTTGAAGCACTCCCTGGCGCACATCTTCAGTGGTTAAATGAGTGGTAACTGTCATTCATTTGTATATAAGTTCAGTCACAGCTGGGGATGTCATTTCAGAAAGAGCAGTACTGCAATACTGTGCTATACATCTTCACATTTTTCCAGTTTCCAACTTCCCTCTAAGTAGATGAATTCAGATTCTTACTGACGAGCTTTGCCACTCCAGCAAAACATGGCACCACATGCGCTTTATACTGTGTTCCTACCTTGCCCATTTCTGAGCATGAAACATGATTGGAGGTCAGGACTTCTTCCTGACAATATGGTGTTCCTTGGCTGTACAGACTAGTTGTCTTTTAGGACTAATATACATGGCTTGAACATGTTTGTTAAAGTTTTCCACCCATGAAACATGGTATTTGCAAGGTGATTGTTAAGACAATTATATATTTACACAGTACTGATCATCATCATATGAGTAACCTTCTCTGACAAACACCACATATTACCTGTACCCATGAATTATCCCCATTCATATAGTTCAAATTATGCTCCTATACAGAATCATTAGATCTCACTCATATTTTTAAGTCATCATCATCGTCATCATCATTATTCGGACCTGCTTTCCCACCCTAGGGCAAGTTCAGAAGTAACAACATCCAGACAGCCCAGGTTTGCCCAGTTCAATGGCCACGCTTCCATTCACTCATCATTCAAACCGCCGGAATCCTGGCTCTATCTGACATGCCAAAAACATTTACTACATAATGTAGCTTCACATAAACGTATCCGATAGAGTCATTCCGGACGCTGTCACGTTAAAAAGGGGTGCCAAATCCCTGACCATGCACTTCTTATCACAACATTCATCCAGCCAGCTCGATCTCTCATCAGTCCCCTAGCCTCACAGACTTCTGTACCTCTCTTCCTCACACACTCATCCACCATATATATCCCTCCACCTTCTCCATGGCCTACCTCGCCTCCTCGCTCATCCTTCCTCCAAATTTGGTCAGATATACTTTTTTCATCACTCTACTGCTATTCATTCTCTCCACATGACCATCTCAGTGCACTATATTTAATTCTGGTGTCCACGGACTTCCTAATTCGACATCTTTCATGAATCACATTATTTCGTATCCTATCCACTCTCAGTATACCACATACATTCCTCAGCAGTCCCATCTCCACTGCTTTCTCACTTGACTTTTCATTTTCATGCCACATCATAGTCTTACATCCATATGTTAAAGTTGACACTAACGCTCCTTCATGGAAGTCTCATGCAGCTGCAACACTCAGGTCTCTTTTTTTTTTTTCCTTCAAGGCTTTCATTGCACCAGCTACTGTCCTTCCTTGTGTCACTCTACATTCCACTTCTTTTGTACATTTTCCTCTCTTTTCTATCACAGTACTCAGGTACTTGAACTCTCTCACCAATTCCAGTCTTTCTCCATTCACTACAACACCACACTGGGAGTCACCTCTCTCAATAACCATCACTTTATTCTTTTCTACATTTCCTCTCAAGGCCTGATGCTTACAGACATCAGTAAAACTTTGCACTAGTCTACCAAATTCTTGTTCGGTATTAGCAAATAGCACTGCATCATCAGCGTACAACAAATTTGAGATATTCCATCCATCACCATTCATTACCAACGCCATCCCTCTCTCTATTACTCGTCTTTTTACTTCTCTCATCACCCCATCCGTATATACAGTATATATATATATATATATATATATATATATATATATATATATATATATATATATATATATATATATATATATATATATATATATATGAGCCTTTGTGGTAGAGTGTGCGTTTTCGTACATTGGAGAGCGAGGGTTCGTGCCCCGCCAGGGTAATAAACTTTGGAAGCGTTCTCCCGGCCACGTACTGCATTGGCGGACACAAGGGGTGCTGTGGTTGAGCCAGTGTCGCATACTGTAAAGTATGTTTGCACCCAGTCGGCTTGCGCTGGCCGATTACACTTGGTTCACAGACTACAGACACATCCAAACCCACTACAAAACTACAATCACACTTTCAAGCACTTCTCACCCTACATACAATCTCTACCAGACAGTCTAGGCCACTTGGAAGAGATACACAGGCTGTATCGTCCCTACTTCGGTCGGGATAGGCCGGTCCTGCAGTGGATACTCAAACGGCTGATGATGATGATATATATATATATATATATATATATATATATATAGAGAGAGAGAGAGAGAGAGAGAGAGAGAGAGAGATAGATATAGATAGATAGATAGATATAGATATATAGATATAGATAGAACAACCATGGGGACATCATATAACCTCGTTGCACTCCCACACCGATCGTGAACCATTCACTTAGATGCCCATTTACCCTTACACATGCTTCACTGCCATCATAAAAACTCTTGACGGCACCTAGCAGCCTACCATCTACACCATACATGTGGAAAACCTTCCATAATCCTTCTTTGTCTTTGTCGTATGCTTTTTCCAGATCCATGAATGCCATAAACACTTTATAGTCCTTCTCACAAGCCTTTTCAACTATCCATCTTATTGCAGATATTTGATCCACACATCCTCTGCCACTCCTAAAGCCACCCTATTCATCACTCCCTAGGGCCTAGGACTTCTGATACCTTACTTTCTTCATAATAATTCTTCCACATACCTTCCCTACCACACTCAATAAACTTATGCAGTGATAATTCTTGCACTCACTTCGCTCACCTTTATTTTTGTACAGGGGCACAGTCAATCCTTTTTCCACTCTGCTGGCACAGTTTCACTCATCCATGCCATCTTGCATATCTCCAATAAGCACTTCATTCCTCTTTCTCCACTACACTTAACCCGCCCCGTCCCGACCACTTTTTGACCACTGGTACCCCCCAGTCCCGACCATTTTTCGACCCTTTTTTTTTTTTGCTAAAACTTTCGCTTTTGGTGAGAAACATCGAAAATTCATAGAGAAATCGCTCACCTGAGGTTTAAAATACTCATTACAGGTAGGAGAGCCTCCTTGCCTTACTGGGTTTTCTATCAGGCTGGCACCAAAGAAAACAAGTTCTATGGGAGGATAACTATTTCACACCACTCATAAACGGTATTTATTTATTTACTGTTACAAATTTATATGTAGTACAAGAGTATATTGGTTTTCAAGCAGTAATATAGGCATTATAAGCATTGTTTCACTCACTAATACCTGACCTTTTTTTGCCACATTACCTGATCATCATTTCTAACTGTTTCTTCCTCTAATGCTATGTAAAGTTTGTCCTCCACATTGTCATTGATTGGGGAATCACTCTGGCCCTGAATTTCGTACCGTGGCATGACATGGCTATACTGGCCAGGTCACTGATAACAGGTGAATTGCTGAGAAAAAGGGCATGCAGGGGGGGGGAGGAGGTCATGCTGGGTAAGGCATTGTCCCTGCCTGGCATCTTGTTGAGGAAGGTGTCCCGTGAATACGTACCAAAAATGACTTGCGAAAATTGAAAATTGTGGAAATTATGAACCTTGCAATTGCAGGACGTTGAAGTACGTCCTCGGGATTAGCTGTGACAAAACGTGAGGACGTGGAAGTACGTCCTTGGGACGGCGCGGGTTAATCATCTCTGCATACACCTCATCTGCCCCAACTGCTTTCCCATCTTTCAGCCGCTTCGCAGCGCTCTTCACCTGTGCAAGTGTCACGTTTCCTGGCTCTGCTTTCCTTCTCTGCCCACCCCCAAATCCAATCATGTTTACAGTGGCTCTGCTTTCTTTATTCCCATTCATCAGGCTCGTTGGAAATATTTTTCCCCCAGACCGGTTGCACTTTTTACCTATTAAGATAGTTGTCCCTGTTGAAAGCAGAGGAAGACCCAGAGAGTGTTAATGACTAATCCAAGCGGTTTTTTAATCCAGAGATTGCGTTCTAGATCTGTTAGTAATTCTTATTATTAATAAATTGAATGCTACTGGGTTTAACCCTTGTGGACAACTATTTTGTAAATACATGTAAATACAGTCATCTCGCCTAAAGTGCGCCTTCGCATTGTGCGTCTGGCCTAATATGCGACAGGGGTCTAACAATAATTAATTATTTAGAAAGTGCGTTTGCGACAGGCATGAAAAATTGAGGCAAATACGGTATTCTCTTGCATCTCGTGAGCATAATTTGTAGCGCGCGATGGGTAAGGGTGGGGCTGATGAGTATGTGTGATGGGATGTGGCTGGTGTGTGAATGGTGACCACAGCAGCAGGATCATGACGTAATGTCTGTAATATCTGATCTGGACTTTGAGGGTTTCCTGGAGCAACAGGCAGCACCTAACCTAGTGCAAACTAAGATGTGCATTCCATTAAACTGGCCACACAATATTGTACACTACGAGCATTCGTTAATCACCTGTGCAATCGTCACCAGGGTTGCCATTTGGTATTTTTCATTACCAAATGTGAGGCAATTTGGTAATGAAAATATCAGTCGGTAATCACCCAGAATGATTAATTACCTAAAATTCGATCGGTAATGATTCAGAATGATTAATTACCAAAAATTCGATCGGTATTGATTCAGAATGGTTCATTACCAAAAGGATTTTTCACATGTATGAGTGTAACGAGGGTGGAGACGGTAGATTATCTTTTTTTTTTTCTTTTAATGCAAGAAAGAAGGAACCAAAGGCTAAGAGCCAACAAACATATCATTCAAAGAAAACAAAAAATACAAACGAGAGCCAAAACACCTCCAGTAGTGATGAGAGTGAAGGTGCATTACAGCTGTTCAGTGTTTTGATTCAGTTTCCGGGGTTCAGCCTCGGCTACCACAACAACAATTCGCATTATCTACCTTCTACAGTGCTAGTAAGTTCTTGAATTTTCGTAATAAATATACAGTATTACTCTTGCATGTTTCTATTGTAAGTTTTCCTTTTGCATTTTAGTTAGGGATAGGTATTGGTGAATATACGAAAATTCAGGATGTGTCGCCCATAAAGCCATTTTAACATGGGATCCTGTGCTTCGCAAAGTGCGAATTTATAAAGTGCGACGTGCTGTGTTTCCCATATTCACGCACTTTACGCGAGATGACTGTACAAAACATATATATATATATATATATATATATATATTTATTTAAATATATATATATATTTATATATATATATATATATATATATATATATATATATTTATTATATATATATATATATAAAATATATATATATATATATATATATATATATATATATATATATATATATATATATATATTTATTTAAATAACAGAACAGAGGAAGGAAAAACAAATGCATAAGAAAAAATAATCCATACAGCAGATTATATTCATAAAACATCTGTAACAGTTGGACTTGAACAGCTATAGTTGAAGTTTGGAGGGAAACAACTCCGGGGAAGCGAGTTCCAGGGAGATGCAGTTTGGGGAATAAAAGAATTCTGAGAAGGTAGGCAGAAGTTCTGCAATATGGATGTGTGACATTCCAGTCATGAGCGTTACCAGATGCCCGTGTAGCACACGGGAAGGCATGGAGAGGTGGCACAGTGGATGCAACTAGCATTTGCCATAAAAATATCTGTAAAATAATGCAAGGGAGGCAACATTCCTCCTTATTTTTAGGGGATGTAGTTTATTTATAACAGAAGGGTTATTAATAATTCCAGCAGCTTTGTTCTGAATTTTGGCTAGTTTTTTTAATGCAACGTCTCCACATCCATTCCACAAGGGTGAGCAATATGCAAGCTGACAGCACACGACTCTAATAAATTATGGCTAATTGCTCGTCAGTGAAGAAGTTACGGACTCTCTACAATAATCCAAGTTTCTTTGGGGCGGTTTTAGCAAGTGATATGACATGAGAGGTCCAGCTGAGGGCATTGTTAAGTGAGGCACCGAGAATTTCAGTACTTTTGGAGATGCGAGTATTAGTAGCACTTAAGGTAGTATACGAATCTGGCAATATTCTTCTATTAGTAAACTGTATATACAGTAGAGCCTCGGTAAGTCGGACACGCATAACTCGGATCCCCATATAGGTTGGACAAGGGGGCCACTAAGTGGGCATCTGAAAAATTCAAAGTTGCACCGCCCCCATTAAAAAACCTTGCCCCACTACTTCCACGGTGGAGTGTACTTGGCATCAAACTCTCACTGTTTACACTGTGAGCAGTCACGCGCTCATGTGTGTGATACTGTGCCCTGCTACTGTACTCTTGTGTTGCAGTGCTTTCTTGTGATTTTGCCAGGATCTACCTATCCAACTATGTCATCTTGTGGTGCTTCAGTGTCTCAGAGTCGTAAGGGGGGTGATGGATAGCGGAAATTAGTGTCATTGAGCATTGCACAGAAAGTATGTATAATGTTAGACATCATAGTTTACATATATTGTACTTTGGTGTGTTATACTTGTATCCATGAATATGTGATTATTTATGCGGATTTAGAGTATAAACCCATGCAGATCGGACAAATGCATAGCTCGGACTGAGTTACCCCTCAATTAGCCCGAGTTACCGAGGCTTGACTGTATTTGGTTTTACTAGCATTAAATGAAACAAGGTTGTTTTCTCCCCATTCAATGATTGTAGATAATCCTTGATTTATGGAGATGGCTGTACTGAGTTGAGAGAGATATTCAACATTATATATATATATATATATATATATATATATGCCTCTGCCTCCTGGACTGGTACTTATGGACCCTAACACAGCCTAACTTTGAAACCCACTTAAATAACTCCCTACCGGACATGCATAGCACCTATTGAAGACCCTATTTACACCAATAATGGGCATAAAACATGAAATAAATGAAAAGGAACCAGAGAATGAGGAATTAGAAGTGAGTAAGGAAAATATTTAGCAGTGTACAGGGAACTTACAGCACGTCTGTGGCCGCCTCCTCTAAGGCTCTGGCAGTGGTGAAAATGCTCTTGAAGCACATACAGTAATCCATTGTTGTGCTGCACTTAATTCTTTGCACTGTGAGTTATAATTGTTTAACACTGCACATTCTGTTCTTAATTGCCCCACACCAGTTTCAACCGCCACTTTGCTCTCCACATTTAATCCTTTGCACTCTAAATTCTAATTTCTTAACACTGCACAACACTGTAAATTCCAATGTGGTCTACTGGCGAGGTATTGCAGTTTATTCACAAAATCGAGCACGTCCAGCATCCATTGTGATGAGCATCTACTCACGATGGTAGTTAGGCGGTAACTGGGGAGGGGGGAGGAACAGCAGGGGACCGGCGGCCATGCGTAATCAAAGCTGTTTGGTGCTATGCGCCAATTTTAAATTACGGGTGGGGAAAAAAATCGGATATTTTTTTTCGTTTTTTGGCCATTTTTGGGTTCCAAAGGCCCAGGCCCAAAATGTCCGAATACTGGGGTGTCCGGGAATTGGGATTACTATATATATATATATATATATATATATATATATATATATATAATATGTGGTAGGTGGGACACTCACCATCCCCTAACTCAGTGTAGTGCTGCCTTGGGTGTCTGTCCTTTCCTCTCATCCTTCCTTCTTCTGACTTTCTTTCCTTCACTCTTTCATCTCCCTTTTGCCTACGAGTGACTTTACACTCCTTCTCCTGTCTTTCTTTTCTTCATTCTTTCCTCTTCCTTCTGTCTATGGGTGACTCTACACTGACAATTCAAATGGTTTCTTGTACACCAGGAATGGTAATATGGTAACCATATAGCCTAATTATGGCACCTGGGGGTTTAGTGGGTAATTATGGCGCTCCAGTCGGAATAAGCCTGTGCAGGTTTATATCCAAAGGGTGGTTGGGGTTTATTGCTCATGTAATGCCACTCAGGGATGATTGAGGCTGGTCGCTCTCATATAAAATGTCGGGACCAACTTGCCTATCCCCGGGCTCCTACACCCTTCACGGGGCGGCATAGGGTTGGATGATGAATGGATGGATAAACAGTATATATATATATATATATATATACATGGTATATATGGGACCAACTTGCCTATCCCCGGGCTCCTACGCTCTTCATGGGGCGGCATAGGATTGGATGATGAATGGATGGATAACAGTATATATATATATATATATATATATATATATATATATATATATATATAATATATATATATACGTGCACACACACACACACACACACATACACACTGTGTATGAACAGTGAGGATATTAAACACGCATGGAAAGAGCATTATAACCGGTTGCTGAATAAGGAGTTTGACTTGAACAGAGAAGGTTTGAAGTTAGTGGATCTAGTGTTTGGCTCATGGCCTTTGATTGATGCTGCTGCTGTGAGCAGGGCAATAATCAGGATGCAGTTGGGGAAGGCAGCAGGTGTGCCTGTTTTTACTGCATAGATGCTAAAGGCCTCAGGAGATACAAGAATGAGGTTAGTTACTGATTTGGTAAATATTATTATACATGTTTTGTGTACACCACGAAACCATTTACTACGTTGGGTGGTAACCATATAACCAGATTATGGTGCCTGGTGGGTAATTAAGGTGCTCCAATCGGATTTAACCATCCCATGGATGGTTGGGGTTTATTGCTAACGTAATGCCACTCAGGGATGAGTGAGGCTTGTCACTCTCATCTTTAATATCAGGGCCAACTTGCCAAGCCTTGGGCTCCTACGCTCCTCATGGGGCAACACAGGATTGGATGATGAATGAATGAATGATGAAATATGAATGTGTTGTCCCAGATGACTGACTGAAGAGCGTGAATGTAAATGTGTCCAAGGGGAAGGGTGATGCCCTGGAAAATGGAATTATAGAAACATAAAACTTTTGGACCAGATAAGGAAGGTAATGAAGAGAGTTCTAAAAGGTATAATTAAAGAAAGAGTGAATATTGGTGAGATGCAGTTTGGGTTTATGCCAGATAAAGGAACTACTGTTCATATTTATTGTTCAACAGCTTCAGGAAAAATATATAGGAAAGAAATGAGATCTGTACTTTGTTTTGGGGTGGTTATGGCTATGTATGTGGGTGCTCACACCCAGGTAAGGGGAATGGAGATTTGAGTGATGAGTTTTCTGTGAATGTTGGTGTGCATCAGGGGTCAATCTTGAGCCCCTTATCTAATATACTATAGCACTAGCCGCGCGCGCGTGCGTGCGTGTGTGTGTGTGTGTGTGTGTGTGTGTGTGTGTGTGTGTGTGTGTGCGTGCGTGTGTGTGTGTGTTGGGCAGTCGAAACTACACATTCACATCGCACCAAAACTGGCACAAAAATCGCAAAAAATTCGCTGATGTGAAAAAACTTGGACCCATCACGATTGAAAAACTTGTACTAAATTTAATGAGTGATCACATTTTGACCAAAAAACGCCGCTCCAGGCGCCCGGCATCTCCGTAAAATTTTTTGCCCATAGGTACAACTAAAATAAACTATAACAGTGCAAGAGCGTCAAATGACGCTTTACCGTAGCGTGGCCACCGGCATCATTCGAACACGGCTTATAAAAAACGATGACAATTTTTGGGAAGTGAGCGAACGTTTTGAACGTCATGAGACTGACCTACACTGCACTTCCATACACCCCATCAGTCAGTTCAGAGCCTATTGCTGTGATGAGTGGATTTTCGATTTTTTTCGTTCGTGGCCATTCCTGAACACCCACAACTATACCTATTATCTCGACCTAGACAGAAAATCACCTTTCTCCTCCCCTGCGATGTACACACAATCACCCTGTTTACGTTTATGAATAAATACGGGCATAAAAAAAGACATGATAATAAAAGAAAAATACATTTTTGTTTTGGTATCTTTACCTGTTTGTTCAGGTTTGTTGTACTAGTTTGGATCATTCAGTGCAGTGTGACTTGTAGAAAACTGTGAAAACTTTTGAGAAGTGAAAGAAAATCTCGGATATGAGACTGACCTTCACTACACTCCCATAAGGCAGTTCAGAGAATGCCGCCACGATGAGTGGATTTTCGATTTTTTCGCTCGTGGCCATGCCTAAACACCCACAACTACACCCATTATCTTGACCCAGACAAAAAATAATTTTTCTCCTCCCTTCACACAACCACCCTGTTTACGATTATGAATAAATACGGCCATAATAAAAAAAGACATGATAATAAAAGAAAAATACATTTTTGTTTTGGTATCGCTACCTATTTGCACAGGTTTGTTGTATTGTTTTGGATCATTTTACATGTTCTTCACCTTTCACAAGCATAACAGGAAAGTTTTCCATGTTCGCGTGATGTTTTCAAGGGTGGAAAGGCCTCCTTTCCCTTCCTGCTAACCAGCTCGTGTGAGGTGCAAGTGGCAGGTCGTCTTGCATTTCAACCCTCACTGTCCAGCTTGTACGCTCAAGATATGACGTTTATCTCCTATAGGTCTGAAAATAGAAACTCTCGCCTCCCTTTTCCAACAAACTCTACCACCCAGACTACAAAAGTAAGTCGACAAAGTACTTTTTTTTTTAAATTCAAACCTCACGTATTATATACTGGAAAACTCCAAAATACACATACTGTATATAGTTATTTCACACCATTTCAGCACCACTGACAATGCTTTTTGTCAGAAAAGAAAAAAAGAAATGCCATGTTGCGTCAATAGCTATGCATGACCGGTATCAGCTGCCTAAATTTACACAACTTCTGTGTTCAGTTGCACTCAACAGGATGGGTCTAGGAAACAGAAATTCGCACTGCCAGGTGCGTTGGAACTTCCTCTTCAATATGGCAAGAAAAAAAAATTCAAAAAATGGCTGCGTGGTTGGCCTGTGGGGCCTGACAAATTTCACGTGGTTGGCCACGGAAGGGTTAAGCACCATGTCATATATCAGTAACTTGTGTTGCTGCACACACTGCTCGCTCCCTATAACTTAAAACATCCCTCACAAATCTCCTATCAGCCCTCCTGACAGGGAAATAATCTATCTGGATGTTATTTCCCACAGACTCATATGTAATCAGTCCACTCCCTTTTTTCCTTAAGTGTTTGTTGCACACAATCATGTTCATTGCCTCCCCAGACTCAAGTATCCTTTCCCCTTCCTCATTTCTTCTACCATATGCACATCCCCCAAGTACTCCTTCATATCTTCTGAGCTGCATCACCTACATGACCATACAAGTCCCCTCCCAAAACTACAATCTCATCATCCTTCATACCGTTTACTATAATTATGTATTAAGTCATCCCAAAAGCTATCATTCTGTGCCTCATTCAAGCCTGTCTGTGGAGCCTACACCGATGTAAATGATAACATATTCCCACCGAACAAAATTTTCACAACTGTTATCCTTTCACCTACTCTCATTACTCGTGTTCCAGAGCTCGATTCTTATGAATTCTCTACTCTCTGGCTTCGGCACTCCTGTCATTCTCTGACTAAATTTATCTGCACTGTTTACTTATCTCCTAATTCTGCTATAAAAAATTTTTCAACTATCTTACTTCTACGATGGAACACATTCTATCCATTTCTTCTTTCTCTGAAATCTCCATGAGATTTCAGTGTTCACCACCACCTTTGGCTCCCTCTCCTTTCACTGATCCACCTGGTGAACAAGCCTTCATCTTTTCTATCCTTGATGACCTAGAGCAGCTTGAACAGCACCTTGGCCATGTCCCTGACTGCCTTGGAGAAGGCTCCAACGTACCTGTCTTCTTCCTTAAAACTAATCCTTCTTCTTACACTATTAATCTTTTCTCTCCATTGGGCTCCTCCGATTATAACCTTGTTACTTTAACCTGTCCTATCGTTCCGGTATGGCCTATGGATCCTCCAAAGAAACGTCGTCTTGGTACTATGGAGCTGCAGATTGGGAGGCCTTCAGGCAGTACTTCTTTCATTTTCCCTAGAATGATTATTGCTTCCATGGCCGGGAGCCATCTGAGTGTGCCTTGTGCATTACGGAGGTTATTCTCTCGAGCATGGAAGCATACATTCCTTTCTCATATCCTTTGACTAATGCACGAAAGCCTTGGTTTAATCATGCATGTTCTAATGCTGCCTGCAACAAGGAGAGGTTCTATAAAAGGTACCGGAGCCAACCCACCCCTGAATCGCATCTTTTTTATGTTTCCGCTCGGAATCGTGTTAAGTCTGTTCTTCACTCTGCTAAAAATAATTTCGTCCGTACTAAATGCTCTCAACTCTCCAACTCGAATTCTTCCCGCTCCTTCTGGCACCTTGCCAAAAACCTTTCTAACAACGTTACCTCATCCTCCTTCCCTCCTCTTTTCTACTCTGATGGTTCTGTTGCTATTCCTTCCACTGATAAAGCAGATCTCTTCACTCAGACTTTCTCCTCCAATTCTACCTTAGACGATTCTGGTGGTTCCTCCATCACTTCCCCCCTCTGACTTCCTCATGGCTGACATTATAATTTCTTCAGTTGATGTATTTTCTGCCATCATAGGCTTCAATACTAACAAGGCATATGGGCCTGATGGAGTTCCTCCTGTTGTCCTCAAGAACTGTGCCTTTGTGCTTACACCCTGCCTGGGCAAACTCTTTCGCCTTTGTCTATCAACTTGTGCCTTTCCTTCTTGTTGAAAGTTTGCTCTCATTTAGTCAGTCCCAAAGAAGGGTGACCATTCCCTACCCTCTAACTATCGTCCAACTGCTTTAACATCCTGTGTCTCAAAATTTTTCGAGTCTATTCTTAACAGAAAAATTTTAAAGCATCTTTCTTATAACAATCTTCTTTCTGATCGTCAGTATGGGTTCCGTCAGGGACGCTCCACTGGCGATCTTCTCACCTACCTTTCAGACTCCTGGTCATCCTCCATTAGGGACTTTGGCAAAGGCTTTGCCATTGCATTTGACATCTCAAAAGCTTTTCATTGAGTCTGGCATAAATCTTTAATTTCCAAACTGCCCTCCTACTGTTTCTATCCTTCTATCCGTGCCATCATCTATAGCTTCCTTTCCGGTCGTTCTATTGCTGCTGTTGTAGACGGCCATCGTTCTTCCTCGTGTTCCTCAGGGCTCTCTCCTGTCACCAACTCTCTTCCTTTTATTCATCAATGATCTTCTAAGCTGTACATCTAATCCTATCCACTTGTACACTGATGATTCCACCCTTCACCTTTCCATTCAGTTCCCACAACATCCATCTCAACAGTTACTTCAATAAACAAGGGATGAGGCTATGGCACACCTAATGTCTGACTTGGCTCGTATCTCTGACTGGGGTAAAAATAATCTTGTTGTTTTTAATGCATAAAAGACTCAGTTTTTACACCTATCAACCCGTCAAAATCTTCCACAGGAGTACCCACTAATGTTTAAAAATATCCAGCTCAATCCTGCATCATCCTTGAACATGCTTGGGGTTTCATTCACACGGGACTTATCTTGGAAAGATCATATTGCATCTCATGTAAAATCTACTTCCAAGAGATTAGGTGTACTAAGCTGACTCTGTGCCTTCTTTACTCCTGCACAGTTGTTGACTTTATATACGGGTTTTATTCGTCCCTGTTTAGAGGACAGCTCTCATGTGTGGGGAGGCTCCCCACATACAACTCTTTTCAATAGGGTGGAGTCAAAGGCTATTCATCTCATCAACTCTCCTCTTACTGGCTCCCTTCAACCTTTGTCTCTTCTCCGCACTGTTGCCTCTTTATCTCTTTTCTATTGCTACTTCAATGGTCACTGCTCTTCTGAACTGTCTGCATGCATCCCTCCACCTCTACGATGGGCGTGTAGCACCCGTCTAGCAACAAACTCTCATCCTTTTGCTGTTCAGCTTTCTAATGCAAGAGTTAACCGTTACTCCTAGTCCTTCATTATGCAACAAGTTAACTCTGGAACTGTCTCCCTATCTCCGTATTTCCTGCTTCCTAAGATCTCCAGTCTTTCAAACGCAGTGTGCCCAGGCATCTCGAAATGAATGGATCTTGAATTTGGATCTCTTTTGTATTTTTTTTCTTTTGGATGGAACGTTCATGCGGGCTCAGCCTTTGGTTCCTTCTTCCTGTCATAAAAAATATATTCCACTCATTTCTCCTTAACCAACACACCCTCACCACCATATCCATTTGCTCTCTCTCTCTGTCTCATATACATATATATATATATATATATATATATATATATATACATATATATATATATATATATATATATATATATATATTAATCATCCCATTATCCGATGTAGTACAGCCAAAAGCATGTCCGAGATGTGGGTTCGTCCAGATACTGGGCCCCTGCCTCCTGGACTGGTACTTATGGACCCTAACCCAGCCTAACTCAAAAAAACACCTACATAACTCCCTACCTGGCATGTGTAGCACCTATCTAAGTCCCTATTCATACAAGTAATGGACAGAAAACATGAAAAAAATAAAAAGGAACCAGAGAATGAGGATGTAGACGTGAGTATGGAAAATATTTAGCAGTATCCAGGGTACTTACAACAAGTCCTTGGCTGTCACGATGAATAACCCGCCTCCTCTCAGAGTCTGAAAGTAATAAGGTGCATCTGAAATACCAGCAGTAATCCAGTGCTGCACTGCAATTAATCATTTCCACTCTAAATTAAAATGTCTTAACACTGCACATTCTTTTCTCATTTGCACTCTACTAGACTCTTACCACTGTTGCACTCTGCACTGAAGCCTTTGCACTCTGAATTCTGTTTTCTTAACACTGCACATTCTTTTCTCATTAGCACTCTACTTGACTCTCACCAGTGTTGCATTCTGCACCGAAGCCTTTGCAATCTGAATTATAATTTCATAACACTATACGCTGTGTTCTTTACACTGCACAACACTAAATCCCGTGTGGTCTACTGGCGAGTTTTTGCTGTTTATTCACTATCAGAGTCTGAGAGTAGGTGTTGCAGGTGGCCAAGGGGCGCGTCGCTGGGAAGTGGTGATGGACTACCCACTGCAGACAACTCCGAAGACAGTCGCAAACTTACATCCAATGACGACTCCACCGCGGCTGATGTGCTGGGCTGTGGCTCGGAGGTGGAAAGCCTGTCTTGGAGAGGCAGAGGTGTGGAGCCAGGGCTGGGCTCAGCGGGGGTCAAGGGCCTGAAAATACTGTCAATCGTTGATTGACATAAGGAACGGCAATTTTGGCGATTGATGATGCACTGCCTGAAAGCGTGCACTTTCTCCACAAGTCCCAAGGGCCTCATCTCCCTGTCGCACTCTGGGTGTTCTAGGTAGTTGAGAACGAACTCGACGTGCTCCCGGAGTGCACTCAGCTTGGGGATGGCTGGAGTAGTGTCACACTGAGAGGAGTCTGCATCATCATCACTCTCCTTGCCAGAATCTTCAAGCTGGGTACTTATACCAGCAACTGAAGATGCAATCTTGATATCAGACATGATCTGTTACCCAGGATCGCCCTCATCATCATCAAACCACTCACGTATTTCGTCCACATCAACGTCATCATCAGCTGCACGAAGAAGTGCATGGAAGTCATCCAGGTCAAAACCTAGAAAGTCGTGCACCACATAGGCTCCGAGAAGCAGACGAGACCAGCCACTTTCCAGAGTCTTGACAGAGACTTCCCTCCATGCACTGGCCCAGTTGTAGATGGCTGACTTGATGTTGTAGCAATAAATGTTTTCCACAGTCCGCTGTCCCGTCCCTCCCTGTGCTTATCCTCGTCCTCGAGAACAACCATCACCTCATCCAGGAACTTCCAACGGTACAGCCTCTTCATAGCCACGATCACTCCTTGGTCCATTGGTTGGAGGAGAGCAATCATATTAGGTAGTAAAAACATGCACCTAATGCGGCCATTCTCAGCCACCAACTCCTTATTGGACGGATGCACAGGTGCATTGTCCAGACGGAGGGCCTTTATCTGGTTGCGCAAGATTCCCAGTGTCTTTGTCTGGTAATGGATGACCTCCTTGACTAAGTGCTGGTGAAACCAGTCTTTGAATATCTTGGCTTTGAACCAAGCCTTCACAGAATGGTACCAAACGACAGGAAGGACATCCATCACCCCACAAAGATACTGAGGCTGCTTTGCACAGCCAACAATAATGGGCTTGAGTCGGTGCATGTCGTTGGCATTGGCACAACACAAAGCAGATATCCATTGCTTGCAAAGCTTGCAGCCAGGTACCTGCTTCTCCGTCTCCTCTGTTAGAGTGTTCATTGGCATTGAGCAATAGAATAGACCAGTTTTGTCAGTGTTGTAGACTTGATTGAGAGTGAGGCCCTCCCTGTCAATCAAGCTCCTCACCCTCTGCCGAAACTTCTCTACTTCCTCCTCATTGGCTTCCAGAGTTTAGCCATGGGCCTTACAGTTTGTAAGGTCATGCCGTAACTTGAAAGCGAGGCGCCAACCCTCAGATGCCTTGAAGTCTTGGGTGTCTTGTGACCTTGCGAACTTCTCAGCAGCAGCCTTCAGCTCCGTACCATGCACCATCATACCAGCAGCATGCTGTTGTCGGTACGGTACCAAATCAGCATGGAGTGGTTGATTTCTGCAAACCAGAGAGTGAGCATAACCTTCCTCTCCATGTTGTGTTTGGTCTTCGATGCGAAGTCAGCTGTGTACTAGATGAGCTTGTCCCGAGATCTCTTAATATCAAACAAGGTAGAGTGGGCCAGGTTGAATTCAAGCAAGATGCATGACATCGACCATCCCACATCCACCTTCTCCAATATCTCCCTCTTCTCCAGAGTCAGAACCACTCGTTTCCTTCTCTCGGGCGGCAGGGCCATCATCACACACAAGAGGAAGAGGCAGCAGAGGAACAACAGGGCATGCAGCAGGTAGGGCACCACCACAAAAGCGAGCACATGGGCGGCCATGGTGCCGAGCATGCACTCACAACAATGGGTAGGCGGGAAATGGGGAGGAGGCAGTGTCGCCCTGCCAGACATCAGTGGAACTAAGTGGCAAAACAGCCGTTTGGCGCCATGTGCCAAGTTCAAAATACGGTTGAAAAAATGTCAGGTTTTGTTTTGCTTTCTTATTTTTTTTTGTTTTTTTTTTATTTTTTGCCATTTTGGGGTTCTGAAGGCCTGGGTCCAAAATGTCCGGGAATTGGGGTGTCCGGGACTTGGGCGTCCGGGTTTTACAGGGATTACAGTATTAAAATTTTTAGGGATTGATGCTGGTGTTATTTTTGTATTTTTTTCACTTTGCACAAGAATTTCAAGTTTTCAAGTCTTTACATGACATCCGAGGCATGTGTGCTGTACAGTATGTACAGTATATGCCTGTTTTATAGGAAAACCCCAATTAGTTGTAATTATCCCATTATTTAAGAATTGTCAATACGATGATGAATAGAAATGTCTCACAAACCACTTTGGAGCTTGATAATTATCACCACTGTATTTGCTTTTGTTTCATGTTAGGCTGAGCTGGTAGAATACATTTTCCATCACAGGAATTAAGTAACTATAGAAAATTAATTTCCACCCGATTGTACTGCAGATGCCCAGATTGTACTGCCTAATACTCGACACTACATAATTATCCTCTGAGAATGGGTGACTTGTTGGCTTCACATCACTGCAGCTGGTAAACGTTTTTGTGTCAGTTTAGAAGTAACAAAACTCAAAGCCTCAGATGGACAGTGATCAGTGATCAGGGCATTTTTGTGACTCTTATTAAAGGAAACTGAGGAAATAGAGTCTTAGATTTGAAACTTGAAAATATGACATTAAGAACTGGTAAGTGTATGTTTCATTGTGAAATCCGGTATTGTATAGGTGACAGATAAATTCATTTGTTTTAACACTAGATTAAATGATGGAGAACACAGATATCAGAGTGGTAATGATAATAATCCTAGGTTAGACTTATTTTTTACCAAATAATTATGCTGTTTGAAGGAATCTATGACAGAAGGATTTTCTGGTATAAAAAGTAATGGGTTTACTGAAGTAATTTTGGCAGTACTACTACTGATAGGTGAACTGAAGTGTCTGGAGCAAAATTTTCTGTGGGAAAGGTAAAAAATATTCCTTTCTACCTTGCCTAGGTTCTCAATTCATTGAAGTATTGTTGTGACACTGAAGAGCTACAGAATATAATGAAAATATAATAGCAAAATGCGGTTTAAATGTCGACATAGATAATTTTGTAGCACTCATTTTCATATTCACTACAGTTTTACATACATTATTGAGCCACAGAATTATGATTCATCCACAGCAGCATTGTGGCTGAGTAAATGGGGTGTTCTTAAAGTTTTAACCCCTTTAAACTGATTATCATTATTACTGTTATTATTATTATTATTATTATTATTATTATTATTATTTCAAATTATTTTATTCAACTTGGGAAGTATCTCTTGTAAAGGACTTAATTACAGCATCATCTAACCCTTTCAGTTCAAAGTGTAGTTTAAGCTGATTAGGTCGCGAGGAGATAAAAAGAATAAACTAAACAATACTAAACTATAATGTTTTGGGTTCAAGGTGTGTCCAAGTTATTAATTCAAAGAACTGGTCTCTCCTGGTGCTAATTTCTCCCATTATGCTAATTTCATTCAGTATGCTAGTCTCTCTCATTACGCTAGTTTCACTCCTTATACTAGTTTCTCTCATTATTCTAGTTTCTCCTATTATTCTAGTTTCTCCTATTATGCTAGTTTCTCCCATTATGCTATTTCTCCCGGTATATTAGTCTCCTCAGTCATGCGGTGGCTCAATCGGTAGAGAGTTGGCCTGTAGTCCTAACGGACTGAGTTCAAATCCCGCTGGGGCAGGGAACAGTTTAAGGATTTGAATTTCATAAAAATCAAACATTACTGATCTAACAGAAGACCCGCCGACATGTCGTAAATATACCCCCGCTAATACCAATACACTAGTCCTGTATGAGACAGCCCTAGCATGTATTTAGTATGGACGGTAGGTGTTAGTGCCGAAGTGGTGACATGTAGAGGTGTACGGTACGTAGGAGGACTACTGGGCCTTGAATGCAGGGTGTGAAGCCTATGCCCAGAGTCGGTCACATAAAAAAAAAAAAATGCAAGTTTCTCGTGATTTACTGTAGTCGCGGCAGAGGTTGCCATTATCGTGTCCTGGCAACCTACCCATCAACGGTCCTTCCGATTTCATGCATAATGATACACTTGTGATTCGTTTATATGTTCGTATATAATTATATTCATGTATAATATATTCGTGTATAATAATATGATTCGTGTGTATGATAAGAAACTGTACGCGCTTTTGACAGACAAGTTGCCAGGGTTCGATAGTGACAACCACAGAGTTGTGCGTCGCGACTATAGTTTCCTCAGTTATGCAAAGTTACCCTCATTATGCTAGTTTCTCCCATTATGTTAGTTCTTCCATTATGCTAGTTTATCCTGTCATGCTAGTTTCTCCCAGCATACAGTATTAGTTTCACTTGTTATGCTAGAATCAACTGTTTTGCTTGTTTTTCCCAGTATGCTACTTTCTCTTGATATGTAAGTTTGTCCTGCTAATTTCTTACATAATCCTACATGTGCAAGGAATGGTGCATGCTTCTAAATTGTGAGGGTGGTCATGTAGTGGCATGAAAATTCCTGGAGGAAAAGAATAGAACACACAGTCAGAAGTCATCCATATAACATGGACTGGCAGACACAACAGATATTTGGAGTGGAAAACTAAACACTGATTCATTGTGGCACTGGTAAATTGTTAAACTGAAGTGTGATCTTTAGTGTGTTATTTTTATTACTATGTTACTGTTATTGTTGTTCTTATAGATTTTATGGTATCATTTCTATATTTTTTATACAGTCTTGGTATTATCTGCCTTATTAGGGTGGCACATGAAAGCAAGATGGCCTATATCTTCATATGTCATTTGCATGCAACTGCTGTCTCTGTTGTCTATATTATAATAAAAATAGTATCATAAAAGGAAGATTTTGTGGTACAGTAATGCACTGCATAGTATAGCACTATACTCGTATATGAGATTAACTGTAATTGTTTTATAGTGCATATTCTTGTTTTATACTGGCAATCCGAAGAGCTTTTACGGGTGCAGTATACATATTTTTAACACAAAAAAAAAAAAGGAGCTAGAAGTGTAGAATTTGCAAAGCTTTGGCCCTTTCCAACTGAGCTAATCATGGGGAACCCAATTGCATGATCTGCCCATTTTGATTTGCATGGTTGTATTGCATATGAAGGATGAGTTTATTGGCAGGGGGAGGATTGAGGTACAATTAAGAATTTGAAACACTGTAAAGGATTCATGTACTGTATACATAGTGCTTTAATAGTTAATGAAAGAGAATAGGCTACTGATTTCAGAGTGGTAGCGACAAGTTCCATGTCTGCTGTTTTAAAGATAATTATTATGCTGTCAGCATGAACCTGTGGGATAACCGGCACTTCTTGTTCATATTCTTCAGGATCTGTCATCTAACAAATGGAATACAAATGCATTACACCGTAATATCGTAGAAATAACAGTTGCTCTCAAAATTTTAATGCCCTATTTCTTCACTCTCCCCTGCCAGTGAACTCGTATTTAAATGCAGTAAATCAGTGCACCCAGGACTAAACAGATCTAGCATTTGGCTTTTGTGTGGTACGGAACAGATCCAGCATTTGGCTTTCATATGATACTGAACAGATCCAGCATTTGGTTTTATCCTGTTTCGACCGAGAGCAGATCAAGCTGGTTCGGAGAATTTTGTACAGAGGAATGTATGACAATGTTCTGGCACCCTATTTCTTTCCCGGTGAAATTGATAGTCAATAGATTGACTCTGACTGATAGGTACTGTAGTATGAAGCACATAATGTGGATATGTATGGCTGTGAGGTTGAATCAGGATTCTATGGCCATGAAGGGTGAGTGAGGCTCTTTCAGATGGGCAGACTTTCCTCCTCCTCCCATATATAATGTCATGCCTTATTTATCTGATTATTCATTTTACTTCATTACTTTCTCTTTCAGGTTATTCTAACTGGTAGTTTATAAAGTATTAGAGAATTAACTTTCTCTTCAGTCTTTCCTATGAAATTTCTTTGTCAGTTTTCCTATGCTGCATGGTGGTCCTTCTCACTTTTTCTTGCTAATTTTAACTGGAGGGTTTAGAGGCTTTACTATCCTTATCCTTCTGCATGTAGAATCAGATCTCGTAGTCACAGTCTACTCTGCAAGAAGCAGCCTCGAAAGGACCATAAGGTCTGTTGCTGTTTGCTTTCCTCCTCCTCCTTCTCCTCCTCCTCCTTCTTCTTCTTCTTTCGCACATTGTAAGATTGATATGTATGATGATGATTTTAGTTGATCTTAGTTGGCTGGTTACCACTGTCCCTACGAGGTACTTTCATAGGAGTGGCTTAGCTCCAAAAACCCAGTGGCAGACCTTGCACAACACTCAGGCAGCAAAATCAACCAAACAGAGCGTATACACAAAGTCCAGGCTGAGACCAGGATGCATACATATCTCTTCTGTTCAACTACAGCCTGTTTCTCAGGGGTAGGCTAGACCCGTTAGCCTTGGATGGCAGCGATCACTCCTCCGAATTCAAACCCATGGCTCCAGGTAAGGGTTGGCGATTGTAAGGTAATACAGCCATCAAAAATAACCTCGTCAATGCTGCTGGGAGTGCTGGAACTAAATTCCTGTCATCAGGTGAAGAAGGTTTACACATGTGCATGGCCAAGCCTTCAAGACGTAGTGACCAGTTGTGTACGTGAATGGTGGAGAGTGCAGATAAACTGTTGCTGGAGGGCTGGACACAGAAGGTATCTGCAGATACATGACCAGTAACTACAATGTATTTTAATGCAATAGTGTGAAATTAGAAGTGTCATGCCAAAGAGCTTGTTATTCACTTTACCTTCAGGTGTGTCGTACCTCTCCTCTTACCAGCCAACCCAAGAGGATAAGAACAAGCTGCTGAAAAAAAGGAGGCCCTTTCAACCTTACTGTTGCTAAAAGAAATTACAATGATGCTTTAAAAACTCAGTACTGTAAACTCAGTTGTATCTGTCACCACCAAATCCGGCATGCATCATTATCTGTCACAGCAAATGAAGGCCAGTTTTTAAATATTCGTGAGAAATCAGTGGGAAGCCCAAAATTTGAAATCCGCACTATTCGGCAGGAGTCCCTCCACCCAAACACTCTCGTAAATTTCGTCACCAGCAGTGTTGCCAGATTGCCTTGCCTAAAATTCCCTTTCTGGCCACTAAAATTTTCCTTTTTGACGCAATTTTTCCCTGTCACTCACTCATTATATAGACAGATAGATAGATAGATAGATAGATAAAGAATATTTTTATATAATATGAAATGCCACATTCCTCACACATTTATCAATATTTTCATATAAAAATAATATAATGAAATAGTAGCTTACCTTCTTTTTCTAGTTTTCTGAACAATCTTTGTAGAGTACATCTGCAGCCATACGCTTTAGATGAGTAGGTTTTATCTTGAAGTTGTAGCAAGCATCCTTATCATAAATTTACTTGGCATGCAACATTCCTATTAGAGTTGATGTATTGAGCTGGTTTCTCATCTTAGTTTTCATTAGGTTTACCTGGGAGAACACTCGCTCGACAGCTGCACTTGAGTGTGGGAAGCATAGAAGGCTTTTCATGAAGTTACCAAGGAGGGGAAACATTGGGGTATCATCACCCTTCTTCATGCTACCCACTTTAAACCAAAACTGACACATGTCTTTATTTGGTTCTACACCCAGTTCTGTATTGCGAAGTACCCTCCACTCACGATCCAGCTCATTTATGTCATTTCTTGGGACTAATCTAGGAAAGAAGCTTGCTAATGGTGCAATTAATGGAATTGATTTTGATGTACGGTAACACTTGAAGGATCCATTGCACTTAGACACTGAAGAGTTGGATCTGACAAATTGAATCTTTTCTGTATCTGAGCAATACCTTCAATGTAATAGTCTAAGCATCTCAGCCGGAAATTGTAAAGTTCCTGTTGCTTTATTCCATGGTTTGCTTGCAAAGAAAGGGTCACTTTTTCCCCCAGGTAGATTTCTTCTAACGGGACAAAGTTTGCTGGGTCCCGCGGTCGTACATCTGATAATGGAGTAGATTTGAAGTAACTGCCCTTCAGGTAATTTTCAGCCAAGGTATGAAACACTGCAGATATTCGCTTATGCAGTAAATATAGCTTGGGTTTCTCAGACTGCATTTCACAGTTTAGTTCATTGAACAGGGGAAGTACAAAATCCAAAATGTCAAGATATAAGCGAGTAATAGGATTATTCAGTTTTAGAAGAATGGATTCTGCTGCAAGTAACCTGTTCTCTAGTACAGCACTTGTGAAAAAAAAGCTTCAAGGCTGGTAACTGCTCAAGCAGGCGCTTAACAACACTATGTAGCGACAACCATCTCGTTTGTGATGGATGTAACAATTTGTGTGGCTTGACACTTGCAAATTCCTGGAATTCCTTTAAGGCACTTGATTCCTTTGGAGACAGAAAATAGTTGTATACATCTCTTGCCAGGTCTTCGATGTGTCTTGGTAGCTTTTCACATGCATTCGAAGCACACAGGTGGAAGGAGTGGCACTCACACTTTAATACAAACAGATCTGGTATATCATCCGTCAGAAGTTTTGAGAGGGAATGATGCTGACCCATCATCACACTCACACCATCAGCTGCAAACCCTAGCATATTATCTTTATAGGGTATACCTGAATCAATGAACAGTTTCTTGACATGTTCATACAAACTTACAGCTGTAGCACTGGAGAGTGGGATGAGAGTCAGAAATGAATCTTTAACACCAAATTCAGTTACAACTCTTGCTACTAAAGCCAAATGCTTTGTACATCCCTTATCTGTTGACTTATCTGTTATTAGAGAAAAGTGGTTATTTCTCAGAAGTTCGATCAGATTATCCCGCACTTCACCTCCTAACACATTCTTGACGACTGCAGTATATTTGGTACTACCACATTTAAAGCTCTTTGCAATGTCTGAATCAGGACATGCTGCTTGAACTGCAGGCACTAGATGGTCAATAGCAGAATGTGGCAAATTATGTTAATTTAAGAATGCTACTAGTATTAATTCTCCTTGTTTTACCTGTTTCTCTTTTCTTTGTCCACTAACACTAGGCATTTCGAGAACACTTTTTGTAGGTTGAATTGATCCTACACATTTTTTATGCCTTTTACCATCTGCATGCTTTTCTATTTCCGATTTCCAGGCTTTGCCATCTGCATTGCATGCTTTACAGTGAAAGTATTCAGGGCCTTTCCTGCTCTTACACAACCATCCTTTAAACTTAGAATCACGTTCCCATTTTTCTAAGTACTTTTGAGTATGAATTTTTCTTTTGCATTTAACTTTTGAAGGCAGTGTTTCATTGCCACTAGAGCTAGAGGAATCCATTTTGATTTGATACTCTCACGAGTCACGATCGACCTTCACTCGTCTAAATACTTGGAGACTACGTTACCAACTGGCAACTGTCGTCAGCCTGCCACGTGCCGCCCCAGTGTAGCGTTAGGATGTCCCCCTGTCCAGTGTCCGCCCCCTACGGCGCATGCGCGGTAGTTGCCAGATGCCGCCACAAATGTCATTTGTACTTGGGTGAGCCAAGAAATTCAGTTTCCCTAATAGGGCAATTGAGCAGTGGAATGCACTACCGAATGAATGAAGTAGTGTGTGCCAAAACTATTCATAATTTCAAGGCTATGTATGATAAAAATGGTTTAATACACGGGACAGTACGAGCTTCACTCATCCCTGTAAAGATACAATTAGGTAAGAGCCAAGCAAAGGCAATCCTCACGCCTAAGAGATTAGATAATTCGTCCCCACATGGTTAATTATTAATATGTTTATCCAATCTAACTCATTCATACCTTAGAAATTCGAACTTTTACTGCTTCCCGCCTAACCTAATTTAATTTAAGGCCGGAAACTACCCGACAAAACTATGAGACGAATGATACGAGAAGCCGGAATGACCACTTGCCACCTGTAAACAAAAGACGAGAGGCTCCGATCATGTTACCCCCAACAGACAGCCAAATACAAATGACATATTTGTGGCAGCATCTGGCAACTCCCACGCATGCGCCGTAGGGGGAGGGCAGGGGGACATCCTAGCACTACACCAGTGTAGCGTTATGATCTGTCCCCCTGTCCGCCCCCTACGGCGCATGCGTGGGAGGTTGCCAATCCTCACGCCTAAGAGATTAGATAACTCGTCCCCAGATGATTAATAAATTATAACTATGTTAATCCAACCTAACTCATTCATACCTTAGAAATTCGGATTTTTACTGCTTTCCGCCTAACCTAATTTAATTTAAGGGCGGAAATTACCCGAGAAACTTTTGAGACGAATGATATGAGAAGCCGGAATGACCATTTGCCGTTTGTAAACAAAGGGCGAGATGCTCCGATCATGTTACCCCTACAGAGATCAGAGGACAAATGGCATATTTGTGGCGGCCTCTGGCAACCCTCGCGCATGCGCCGTAGGGGGCGGACAGGGGGACAGATCATAACGCTACACCGGCAAGCGTTAGTTATCCTCGAAACGGACGTGTCGTAGACGAACTTTGAATGGACTCCCCTAGTCCCCTGTTACCTCTCTCTCTCTCTCTCTCTCTCTCTCTCAAAAATATCCCTGTTATACTGAGTACCTTAATATTTTCCATATTCTTCCCTTACTGGAATTTCCCTGTTTTTCCACTGATTTCGCATTTTCTTCCCTTCTTCCTTTTTGGGGTCAGAAATTCCCTAAAACAGGGAAATTTCCCTGCATCTGGCAACCCTGGACTCACCAGAACACTGCTTTTAACCCGTGGATTGTGCAATATTCTTTTTTTTTTTTTTTACTTTATCCCACTTCGTGGTGCGCAAACAATGAAGGATTTTTTTTTTTTTTTTATTATAAACTTGAAGATAAACATCCAGGGCACCATCTGGTGAAAAAGAAAATAATATCTCTCCACCTTTGCGTAGGGCCATGCTCAAGTTTAATTAGGGGAGTGGTGAAGTAACGAAAAAAATCTTTTTTGGGGGGGAGTTTTGTTTATTATAAACTTGAAGATAAACATCCAGGGCATCATCTGGTGAAAAGAAAAAAAAATCTCTCAGTTTTTGCATAGTGCCATGCGTAAGTTTGTGTGGGAGTGGAGTAGTTAGCAGTGATGCACGACTAGCACAGCAACGACTAGCACAGCAGCCACAGCCTGAGCTGTGGCTCGCAACTGGACGCTTCCCATCCTGAGCTGTGGCTCGCAACTGGTCGCTTCCCAGCCCGAGCTGTGGCTCGAAATCCACGGGGTAATATTGCCAAATTTGGCAGTTTTCTTTCTGATTTGTTACCTGTACAGCCTTATACAGTACAGTCCCAAATATCTGGAATCCAGATAACCAGGATTATCAGACAATCAGGAAAATTAACTGACTGGCAAATATATAAATAAATATATAACTGTGTGCCACTTTGAATTCCCACCCCTGCATATATATATATGTCACGTGATATGTGAGACTGGGTGTAGTCGGGCTGTGTTAAGTGAAATCATTTCCGGTAAAGGTCATTTCCAAGATAGTCCCCTTTCCACCCCTCCCCTGCCTTCTTTCCTCTCCTCTAGCTCTGTGCTGAGAAGCGGGCTTTGCCAGTTAGGTAGTGCTAGAGCATTCCCAATGTTTCTCATACCGTAGTTCCATTATGAGTTAGAGTTGCCAATTGGCCTGTTGTTTGTGAGCTTAGTTATTTTGTAAGTTGTACAATGAGTCCTGTGCTCATTTTCTCTATAATGTTTTACTTATGTGATTGTTAAATTACGTAATTTAATTCAAGTTTGCATGCTAGATAATTTGGAGTGTTATGCAGTGTAAAAAAAAACTCTGGCATGTTTTGGATATCTCGAGCTGGCAACTGTTGCTTCCAGAATGCAGAACACTCTAAAATATAGGAAGCGTATTTAAGGGTGGGGAAGAGACTAGTTTCAGTCAGTATGAGTTCAGTTTGAGTGTAGTTCAGTGTCAGTGCAGTGCAGTTTGTATATTTTCGGTACTGGTGAATATACGGTAATCCCTATTTATCCAGACATAATAAAGCCAGGGGCATGTCCGGGTAGTGGCAACATCTGAATAATGAGCACTATTCCCCTGCCACATCCAGACCATACCTACAGTATACCCACCTCCAACCTATACCTATTTGTACAGTACCTAGGCTTAATTTGGCAGTATTTTCCGGTCATTCAGGCATATTTAGACATCAAAACACACATAGGAATATCCAAAGTAATGCTAAACACCAAGAAAACTATGCAGAAAAAACAATGAAAACCAAAAAATACCCTACATTAACACTGCTGTATGTACCGTACCCCTCCTTATTTTAGCAGTGTTTTCCGGTTATTCTGCCATATTTTGACATCAAAACATACAAAGGGTTATCCAAAATAATTTTCAAAACCAAGAAAACCATAAAAAGAGAAACACCCTACCTATATACCACTGTATGTACAGTACCCCTCCTAATTTGGCACAGTTTTCAGGTCAATCTACAACATTTAGACATCAAAAGACACATAGGAATATCCAAAGTAATGCCAAACACCAAGAAAACCATGAAAAAAAAAAAATGAAAACCAAAAACCACCCTACCTATACACCACTGTTTGTACAGTACACCTCCCAATTTTGGCACTGTTTTCAGGTCAATCTACCATATTTAGACATCAAAACACACATAGGAATATCCAAAGTAATGCAAAACACCAAGAAAACCATGAATAAAATGAACATTGACAACCAAAATACACCCGACCTATATACGACTATGTACGGTACCCCTCCTAATTTTGGCACTGTTTTCAGGTCAATCTGCCATTTTTAAACATCAAAACACACTTAGGATTATCCATATTAAAGCTAAACATCATGAAAACAATGCATTAACAACAAAAATCCAAAAAAAATAATGATTTGAAAATCTGTTATGACGAGATTGCTCACTTGACTCAAAAAAAAAAAAAAAAAAATCACGGCCAAATATGCTGTCTTTGCTGGTGTTTATGTAAGAAAATAAAAACACATAAAACTGACAAGTAAGGGTACGAAATTCGAGCATGAATAAAATGTTCAAGAGTAAAACTTACCTTCATATAACTTCTCACCACCCTAATTCAAAATTTTGACAGCATCTTCTGAGAGTTAAGCATGTCTAGATGCAGAATTTCATGAGCTTTCTTGTGGTCACCTCGGAACTTCCATAAGACCAATATTAGTTGAATGAATCACAAAAAAATTTGAAAACTCACGAGTCATTGCTATCACCACGGAAATGAGTAAGGACTGTGGGAGTGAGGGGGAAGCCGGGAGGGTATGGAGGAGGGATGGGGGGGGGAGGCGAGGCTGTGGGCAGAATTCTCTCCCTTCTGTCAACAGATGAACAGGCACTTTTGCCGTAAATTTACTTGTGGCTTGCAGTCTGATGGACGCCAAGTGGTCATGTGGAAACACAACGCACCGTGACTGGGGGATTTTCAACCTTCGATAGAAAGATGGACGGCCGATGTCGCCAAACATGTACTCGTGGCTTATGGTCGTGTTCGGTAGGGGTGGAGGTTGGGAAAGACTTATCCCCCATGGCCACACGATATTAGACATTTGGTGGAGAGTGCGCACAAACATTTTGACACCGCTTGTGGGTTACAGTCATATTACTCAGATGCTGGAGGTTCATAGGGAGTGATAGGATAAGCGCACGATTTTGACCATTCAGTACAGGGGCAAACGGACATTCTAGCTCAGGTTGTGGGCCACAGACTACTTCCCGCTCACAGCTCGAGCCCAGTGGCCACGATATCGAATGTTTGGACATGTCAGCTGGCCGACTGAAGTTCCCGGGCACTTTTATGCCCAGATAATAGTAAGCAAATTTGGATAATGATTTAATAGAGCCAAGGCCCAGTGTCTGGGTACTGAATATGTCCAGGTAATTGAGGGATCACTGTAGTGAATTGTTGGTGGCAAACAGTGATGTCTTACTGCAGTTTGTGTATCTCTGGTGTTTGTGAAAGCAGTGAAGTTGGAAAGCATTAAGTGTAATTATTTGGAAATAAAAGACAGTGAACTTAAGAAGTCAGTGTTTATTTAAGACGCCTGAGCTGATCCTGTATTTTGTACACCGAATGGCTGCCTCTTGGAAGAACAACTCACTGGGCGACATCCTTGCTATACTGAACTATTGTTGTTGGAGCCTATGGCAGTGTGGGATGGGGACATAACATTTTTTTTTTAAATGCAAGAAGGCACCAAAGGCCATGAGCCCCCAATAACAGTTCCCTCCAAGAGAAAAAAATACAAGAGAGAGCCAAATTCAAGATCCATTCATTTCGAGATGCCTGGACACACTGCGTTTGAAAGACTGGAGATCATAGGCAGCAGGAAATACAGACAGAGGGAGACAGTTCCAGAGTTGTCCTGTTGCATAAATGAAGGGCTGGGAGTAACGGTTAAATCTTGCATTAGAGAGTTGGACAGAAAAGGGATGAGAGTTTGCTGCTAGACGGGTGCTACGCGCCCATCGTAGAGGTGGAGGAATGCATGCAGATAGGTCAGAGGAGCAGTGACCATTAAAGTAGCGATAGAAAAGAGATAAAGATGCAACAGTGTGGCGAAGAGACAGAGGTTGACGGGAGTCAGTAAGAGGAGGAGAGTTAATGAGACGAAAAGCCTTTGACTCCACCCTATTAAGAAGAGCTGTATGTGGGGAGCCTCCCCACACGAGAGTTGTACTCCACACAGGGGCAGATAAAACCCGTATAGAGTCAACAATTGTGCAGAAAGAAGGGAGTCGTCTTAGCACACCCAATCTCTAGGAAGCAGATTTTACAAGAGATGAAATATGATCTTTCCAAGATAAGTCCCAAGTAAATGAAACCCCAAGCTTGTTCAAGGATGATGTAGGATTAAGCTGAATATTATTAAACATTAGTGGGTATACCTGTGGAAGACTTTGACGGGTTGATAGGTGTAAGAACTAAGTCTTAGATGCATTAAAAACAACAAGATTATTTTTACCCCAGTCAGAGATACGAGCCAAGTCAGACATTAGGTGTGCCATAGCCTCATCCCTTGTTTGTTGAAGTAACTGCTGAGATGGACGTTGCGGGAACCGAATGGAAAGGTGAAGGGTGGAGTCATCAGCATATTAGTGGATAGGATTAGATGTACAGCTTATAAGGTCATTGATGAATAAAAGGAAGAGAGCTGGTGATAGGACAGAGCCCTGAGGAACACCACTGTTGACAGATCTAGGAGAAGAACGATGACCGTCTACAACAGCGGCTATAGAACGACCAGAAAGGAAGCTAGTGATGAAGGCACAGATAGAAGGATAGAAACCGTAAGAGGGCAGTTTGGAAATTTAAGATTTATGCCAGACTCGATCGAAAGCCTTTGAGATGTCAAGTGCAATGGCAAAGCTTTTGCCAAAGTCCCGAAAGGAGGATGACCAGGAGTCTGAAAGGTATTAAGAAGATCGCCAGTGGAGCGTCCCTGACGGAACCCGTACTGACGATCAGAAAGAAGGTTGTGATAGGAAAGATGCCTTAAAATTTTTCTGTTGAGAATTGACTCAAAAACTTTTGAAATACAGGACGTTAAAGCAATTGGACGATAGTTGGAGGGTTGGGAGTGGTCACCCTTCTTTGGGACTGGCTGAATGAGAGCAAACTTCCAGCAAGAAGGAAAGGTACAAGTTGACAGACAAAGGCGAAAGAGTTTGACTAGGCAGGGTGTAAGCACAGAAGCACAGTTCTTGAGAACAACAGGAGGGACTCCATCAGGCCCATATGCCTTGTTGGTATTGAGGCCAGTGATGGCAGAAAATACATCAGCTGAAGAAATTTTAATGTCAGCCATGAGGAAGTCAGAGGCGGGAAGTGATAGAGGAACAGCACCGGAATCGTCTAAGGTGGAATTGGAGGAGAAAGTCTGTGCGAAGAGATCTGCTCCATACCTACACGAATCACCAGCCTGCTTACTGCCGCCTGTCTTTAGACAAGCACTCTAACTGTTGTGCTGTCATGATAGACAGTGGTTACACTCCGTGATGCCTGAAGTGCAAACTATGTGTTAAGTGCATTGTGCTCACCTTGAAACAGAAGCAGGACACATGCAACAGACTTGAAAACGGTGAACATTATTAGACACTGATGGCAGAATTTAACGTACGAATTTCCACGATTTCTGAGATCAAGTCCCAGCGACCTTCGCTCAAGGAATGTTTCTTGAAAAACAAACGAATAAAGCCATCGAAAAAAGGCATACTTTTCATTGTCCAGAAATGTGTGGTACCGGCTGTTTTCTACCTAACGAACTGACTCTCACTACCCTCAAGCTTATTGTACCTTGGGAAGCCCATTCTGTTGAACATCATTCATTATTTTCTTAATAAATCCATAAAAAAAAATAAACTAAAATAAAACATGAGCATTTACCATTAAACTGAGGATTTGGAAAGAAAAGTACTGTAGGCTCAACTCCCTTGCTTACACATCAGCTGTGTGTACGGCTGTGGCTCACCCACTTTTTCCTCAGCTGACCATTGTCACCCTTCCTCACACTCAACACCCAGCTGCTTTCCAGATAATAGAATAAATAGGTAGGAATTGCAGGCACAGTAGTTATGTCCAACAAAACAAACCCACATTCATGAATGTATGAATTCATCGTAGAACGCAATTGTACTGGTAGGGAAGATAAAATCCAGTTCACAGAAATGAAGATTTGTTTTGGACAAAATGTGCAAGCAGTTCCTACGTATTGATTTTATTATCTGCAAAACAGTTGAGTGGTGAGTGACCGGTGAAGTGACGGCGGTTAGGTGAGGATGAAATATGCGGGCTGTGGTTGTATATGTAGCTGATGTATGAACAAAGGAGTCATGATAATTCTACTGTACTTTTATTTACAATCAGTTCACCAATAAATGGTCAAGATTTGTTTTAGTTTGTTTTTTCAATTTTATGAGTAAACAATTTTTAGTAAAATGGAATTACCGTGTGCGTTTTGCACTACTGTAAGGCACTGAAGGCATGAGTGTTATGTCTATGGGATGTGTTTAAGAGGAGTGATTGAGTGAATGAAATCCAAATACTAAATAGCAAAGATCATATGGCACTAATGTGTTATATGAGGAAATGTTTCAAATGGAATTTACTGTGTGGCCCAATATATGATTGGTGAGAATTGTATATACTGCAGTGATATAGCCCATGTATTAGGGTATACAGTCAACCCCCATTATTCGTGGGTTTGCATATTCGTGGATTTTTCTTTGAAATTATTTCAGAAATTCACAGGAAGACACTTCTATTTTTCCCACAGCATCAGCTGTTCCTAGTGGTTCATAAGTGACTTTTTTTTTTGCTCAGTTTGAGGTCATCCTGCTGTGCAGTACAGAATATTCACTATTCATCGTCCATCATATACTGCATGGCAAAGTCTCATCTTCCTGATCGCATGGATGAGTTCAGTGCACTGTACCCTGCAAGGCTTGTGTATCATCCTGTACTGTCGTTTTAGGAAGTATTAATGGGCTGTAAAATGCATTTGCAAGTCTCATAGTGGGTCTGTAAGTAATGTGAATACTTAAAACAGCGAAACCAGTGATTTTTGCAGAATGTGCGGATTATTTGTGGATTCCACCCATTTGCGGGGGGAGGGGGGGTCCGGTATGTAACCCCCATGAATAGCGGGGGTCGACTGTATATCAGATATCTGCGAAAAATCGATAACCGGGAAGGTAAATTCCCCAGGCTTCCCAGTTAATTGGGACTGTACTGTATTTAGTTTTCTTAACACATTCAGTATTAATTATGTAAAGTACTCTTTCATAATATTCCTGTATAAAAACTGCTATTACATGTTTCAGTTTTTTGCTTTCATTTTGTGCGATTAATGGCTTCCAGCAAATACTCCAGTGCAACTAGGATACAGGCACTGCATACTGTCAAGGTAAGTAAAAATTTTCCTTTCAAGAAAGTTACCTAAGGTTTGCAAAAATTGCCATAAGTTTTATTATTATAATATTAACCCTTTATTGTAATTGTTCTGCTGTATTTATGATATTAAAGTGTACTTATCTTTTTTTAAATGCTTGATCCTAAGGAATCTCAACAAGATGTCTTCGGTTTATGGGTAGTGAGATATCCTAATAAAAAAGTTATTGTTAACTGGTCATTAAATGAACATATGCTGCAGTAACTTTGGTTGACTAGGGAATGATATAAGGGAGTCATAAAGGTCCACTCTAAGAGCAGCTCCACCCATCCCTTTGCAGTTTTAAAATCATAGCACATGACCATGACAATGAAATAGTTTGTTTTACATGCACATTTGCAGCATTGCCAGGCTTGATAGTTTATTTCACTAAAAAGAGGCACCAACACACCTGCGAGGGATCAGGAAACACTGAGAAATTATGACCTGGTTATCATTAGATTAAGCAGTTTGCTCAGTGAGGGGAGAGTAATTGCAGATTACCTGTAAGTGTATTTGTTAAATGCACACTGCACAGTTTGATCATTATTTATCCTAGGTTTCCTCTACTGTCCTTTGAAAGGAACTGTTTTGTTGTTAATCCAGGACCTTCAGTACCAAAAATATATAATGTGTAGGTGCTTAAACAGTGCAGTTTTTTTCCTATACAGGTAGTTACTCACATAAAACAATTTATGTGTTGTAAAAAAGCATCCTGTATGTAGAGAATTTATTATTTAATACTGTGCTTTATAGATCTTCCTGTATTGTGACAGTTTTTGTACCGCTGTAGGCCTACACTGTATGTACAGGGCATGTCTGGATATGTTATTGTTATTGATTCAACTCCATTTACATTAATTGTTGAAATTAGCAGTTTGTGGCACTGACAAATAATCATAAGTTGTATGATCTTGTGAGTGCTCTTGATATTCATCACACAGTATCGAAGAGTAACACATTGCAGTAAAATGTACATTTTGTGTGGAATTTCCTCTTTGCCAGAGTAAGGTCTCTCTTTTACTAATTTCATTATACTGTATTAACCCTTTCATAACGATGGCTTTTTTTTTTCTTTCTTTCTTTGTTAATGCAACTTCCAGATTACTTTTTTACAACTTAAGAAAAGGTCTCTCTTACTGAGGGAGCTCAAGTTTGTTTCTAGAGATCACTGACTATGCTACCATGTATAAAGCTTTTTATCTGATGGCAGCTTTCCATGTGTCACAATCTGATGCCAATTCCTGCTTAATCCTCCAGCTTTGAAGTCTCCATGGAAGACTTCCCCTCACATCGTCGTCTGTATACTTCGGCAATCTTCCCTTGACATTCACAGATATGATCTTCCTCAGCCAGTCACCCTTCCCTCCTCCTCTTAACATAGCTTTATCTAACCAATGAATAAAAAAATATCTCATGAGCTCAGTTGTAGGAACAGTATTGCCGTCATCATCATCATCATCATCATCCGGATCTCCTTTCCCATCCCAGGGCAGGGTGAGGAGCAGCAACGTCCAGACAGCCCAAGTTTACCCAGTCCAATGGGCTACGCTTCCATTCACTCACCATTCAAGCCCCCTGAATCCTGGCTTAATCTATACGCCAAAAAACATTCACCGCATTCTGTAGCTGCACATAAACGTATCCGATAGAGTCAATCCAGACGTTGTCACGTTAAAAATGGGTGCCAAATCTCTGATCATGCACTTCTCCTCGCAATATTCATCCAGCCAGCTCGATCTCTTGTCAGTCCCCTAGACTCACCGACTTCCAAACCTCTCTTCCTCACACACTCGTCCACCATATCCCTCCACTTCTTGGCCTACCTCCCCTCTTCCCTTCGTCAACTTCACTCAGATATACCTTTTTCACCACTCTATTGTTATCCATTCTCTCCACAAGACCATACCATCTCAGTATACTCTCTTCGATTCTGGTGTTCACAGACTTCCTCACTTCACATCTTTCGCGAATCACATTATTTCGTATCCTATCCACTCTGTTTTCAACATCTATTCCTCAGCAGTCCCTTCTCCACTGCTCTCACTTTTGACTTTTCATTTTCATGCCACATCATAGTCTTACTTCCATATGTTAAAGTTGGCATTAACACTCCTTCATGTAAGCCTCATGCAGCTGCAACTCTCAAGCCTGTGTTTTATTAAGGCCTTCATTGCACCAGCTACTTCCCTTCTTTGTGTCACTCTACATTCCACTTCTTTTGCACATTTTCCTCTCTTTTCTATCACTTTACCCAGGTATTTGAACTCTCTCACCAATTCCAGTCATTCTCCACTCACTGTAACGTCACACTGGGAGTCACCTTCTTTCTCAATAACCATCACTTTACTCTTTTCTACATATACTCTCAAGGCGCGACACTCACAGACATCAGCAAAACTCTGCACTAGTCTAACAAGTTCTTTGCCGGTATTTGCAAGTAGTACTGCATCATCAGCATACAACGAATTTAAGATATTCCGTCCATCACCATTCATTACCAACGCCATTCCTCTCTCCATTACTCTTGTTTTTACTTCTCTCATCACCCCATCCATATATATATATATATATATATATATATATATATATATATATATATATATATATATATATATATATATATATATTTAACAACCATGGGGACATCACACGATCTTGTTGCAATCACACACCGATCGTGAACCATTCACTTAGATGCCCATTTACCCTTACACATGCATCACTACTATCATAAAAACTTGACGGAATCTAGTAGCTTGCCATCTACACCAAACTTGCGCAAAACCTTCCACAATCCTTCTTTGTCTGCTTTGTCATATACTTTTTCCAGATCCATGAATGCTATAAACACCTTATAGTCTTTCTCATAAGCCTTCTCCACTTCCTGTCCTACTGCAAATATCTGATCCACACATCCTTTGCCACTCCTAAAGCCACCCTGTTCATCACTTACCAGGACTTCTGATATCTCTCATATTTTCTCTATAATAATTCTTCCATATACCTTCCCTACCACACTCAATAAACGTATGCCACGATAATTTTTGCACTCATTTCGCTCACCTTTATTTTTGTGCAGGGGTACAATCACAACTATTTTCCACTCATCACTTATCCATGCCTTCTTACATATCTCCAAAAAGCACATCATTCTGCTCTCTCCACTACACTTAATCATCTCTGCATAGGCCTACACCTCATCAACCCCATCTGTTTTTCCATTTTTCAGCCGCTTCACAGCATTCTTCACCTGTGCGAGTGTCACGTTCCCTGGCACTGCATTCCTTCTCTACACACACCCCAAACCAGTCATGTTTACTGTGGCTCTGCTCTCTCTATTCCCATTCATCAGGCTTTCAAAACAGACTTTCCATCTTTCTTTTTCCTCTTCACTAGTCTCTACGTGCTTCGTGTTCAATATATTCAGTTCTTATTTCAAATGAACTTCTGTTCTGTAACCACTCTAGCCACTTCTTCCTCTTTTCCTCCACTGCACACTTAACCTCTTCATCCCACCATGCCGTACCTTTCTTCTTTGTTGTTACTCTTGTTGCACCACTCACCACTTTAGCATTCCTAACTAAGCAATCCCTATATGCATTCTGCAGGCTGTCCAGATCTATTTCATTCCAGTTTACTGATTCTAACTCCTCCCCTACTTTGGCCCCGTATAAATCTGCCATTTCTTTGATCCTCATCTTCTCGACTTTCAGTCTTTCTCCCTGACTGCTTCATTCTCTCCTGGTCCACCTCACTCCTCCCAGCTTGATCTTGCATACCACGGTCAGATGATCTGACAGACCTCCACATCGTCCTCTCACGGCCCTCATATCAGCAGCCATTCCCCACATCGACCTCTCTACGAGCACATGATCAATCAGGCAACTTTCAACACGGTCCCCGTCCCCTCTATATTATGTATATTTATGTACATTTTTGTGTTTGAAATATGAGTTACAAATGCACAACCATCTTTCCTGACACATATCCTTCAGTTGCATCCAATTATCATTTTCTCCTGGCACTCCATTACAACCCATTATGTCATCCTCAGGACCAGTGCCTACTCTTCCATTCATATCGCCCATTACAATCACTTTATAGCTCCTGGGCATTTCTCCCACTGCATCATCCAGCTCATCCCAAAACGTGTCTTTCTATCTCTCACTCCTGTCATCACATGGTGCATACGCTAGAATTACAGCCATTTTCACCTTCTCAGACATGAACCTGAGAAACATACATCTCAAACTGACACATTTGTAATCCCTCATTCCGCTCTGCAACACCTCATTCATTAACAAAGCAACTACTTCATTGCATCTTCCTCGCCCATTCGTGCCCGACCTCACACACTTTACACCCTCCCACTTCTCCACTTCTCACCCTTTCATCTTTGTTTCACACAATGCCATCACAGCATATCTCGCACCCTTGAACACATTCACCACTTCCACCCTCTTGTTCTCCTCATTCACACCACTCACATTGCACATGGCCATGCAAATCTGCTCTTTTGGTTGGGGCCCGGGGCAGGTATTGGGCCGTCTAAGGCTCTCGAAAACATTTGCCCTGATTAAGTGATTTTGGATAGAGGAATCTGGCAAAAAAAAAAAAAAAAGTTATATGGTTACCACTCCGCGTCGTAAATGGTTTTCTGGGTACAGGAAACCATTTGGCTTGTCACTCGGTGTAGAGACCATAAGGCACCCCTACATCCTACATCGAGTGGGTGGATGATGGGCGCCCCCATCTACCACAAGAGTATTGTACTGCATAGAAAAAAAATGTCATCTAAGTGAAGTGGTTAATTGTCTGAGTCTATTGCAATATTTACATCATTCATTATTGGCCATCACAAAAGGCAATATATAATTAGTTTATTACTAATACTCTATCATACTGTAATTGTGTATGCCCTTGAGATGTTTTACATGGTTTGTGGTTGGCTACCATTGTCATTTAGCAGGTACAGTTGCAGACATAAATATTGATTCATTACATTATGATAACAATGAGATGGATGTGAGCAGTAACTTTAAGGACACAGTGATTTGATCTTTAGAGCCCAGCAGACTTATAATATTGTTATAAAGTTTTATAATCATTCAAGTTGTGGCGTGATGATGATATTTGCAAGTGGATCAGTAATTCTGATTGCAATATTACTTCCTTAAGAGTCCTTTGCAGCAACACACTTGGTATCCAGCTACACAATCATCACTTTTCGGAGTGGAACAGCCTTAAGTACGCAGAGTCTAAGCCCAAGCTGAAACTCATGCTACAAGTCACATCACATATCACTGCTGTCTTTTTCTTAACACTTGCAAGTTTTATATCTTACATAAGCTTCAAGCTCATAGAAAGTATCTGGTGTGGACTATACTAACTCCAGTATTAGAAATCTATAACTCCTATGCCCAAGGCGTTGAGCTGGAATGCATTACCGTGGCACCCCAGATACTAATGGCTTCAAGCTCATAGAAAGTATCTTCTGTGGACTATACTAACCCCAGTATGAGGATTCTATAACGCTTATGCCCAAGGTTATGAGCTGGAATGCATTACCGTGGCATCTCAGGTATGTTCTGGAACTCACTAGCATTAGTGTCATTGACTGTGTGCCCACAGATGTTCTGCGTGATCTGATGTGACTTAAATACACTGGATTATTATGATAGCTTGGTTATGGGCCCTTGTTACCTTGAAGGAAGTAACATGGGACTTGTCTGTTTTATATACCTGTATACTGTACAGTATATGTCCATAGCAGTTGACACAGTTATAAACTTCACTTGCTCCAGTTTTGATTACTCAT
>NC_136982.1:26493326-26525826 GCF_032717465.1 Coenobita brevimanus
TCAACGGAAAGAAAAGATTAACAGTGTAAACAGAAGGATTAGTTGTAAGGAAGAGGTCAAGAAATGTTGGAGGTCTCTTGAAGGCGATCAGGGATACGGGGAGGGTGCTGTACAAGCTGCTCTAGGTCGTTAAGGATAGAAAAGATGTAGGCTTGTTCACCAGGTGGATCAGTGAAAGGAGAGAAAAGCCAAAGGTGGTGATGAACACTGAAATCTCCTAGAATGGAGATTTCAGAGAAAGGAGAAATGGACAGAATGTGTTCCATCGTAGAAGTAAGATAGCCAAAGAATATTTGATAGTCAGTAGAATTAGGAGATAAGTAAACAGCGCAGATATATTTAGTCAGAGAATTATAGGAGAGCCGAAGCCAGAGAGTAGAGAATTCAGAAAAATCAAGTTCAGGAACATGAAAGCAAGACAGGTCATTGCATACATATACATGTACTGTATATATACTGTATATAAATATATATATATATATATATATATATATATATATATATATATATATATATATATATATATATATATATATATATATATATATATATATATATATATATATATATATATATATATATATATATAGATATATATATATATATATATATATAGATAGATAGATAGATAGATAGATAGATAGATATATATATATTCCATCAGATGGGACTATTTCGGACATTTTCGGCGTTTTTTAAAAACGTTTTGCTGCATAGAACACATTGTATTTAACAGAATCCTCATTTATTCGATGGATCTAGAACAATGTTTTCAGAATAAAACGGGGCAAAGAAAAATATTCTATGATAAAAAATAAAATTTTGGCAAATTTTTAAAGCAAAACTTCAGAATATGTTGGCTCAGGGGTTATTTCTGACAGTACCTTAAATTTTCATTTCAAATGCCCTTCAGCCAATTAATAACTATTTCTAGTCAGTAATCTTATTAAAATTTAAATCAAGTATGAATGTACTGAAAAAAATTAAGATGTAATTTTTGGAAATTTTGATGAATTGTTTTATGAAAACAAAATATTCTAAAAAACTTACTTTTATTAAGCTTTTTTATTTATTTATTAACAAAGCAAGTTTAGTTATAGAATGCAGTTATGGTGACAGTTGCTTGGACCTCCTGTAGTCCATGTATCCATGAGACTCTAAACCTTGTAAACATTGTAAGGGGCAAGCATTTCCCCGGCCGCAGTGTCGGCGAACATGATGGCGATATTAGTCTTGCTTATGTTCATAACCCTCTCTGCATACTTGATTCCCCTACTGAAAAACTGCATTTTTTATCTGGGATCATCCTGTAGGTTTGTCTCACAGTAATCTACAATGTTTGATAGAGGAATGCCAAACAAGTGTAGTGCCACACATTTGACATTCATGTATGTGTTTAGTAGTACTGTAATTTTAAGTTAGATAGGGTGTAACCTGAATATTAGTCTATAAGTTCCTACCCCAAGTAGTAATTCATATATTAATGATTAATGTAGGGTTAACTATTTTTACATGTATGTATCTCTGTATCTATGCAGTGGGTGATGTAATTGTGGATGTGGAGCTATGGGAATTCCCCATCTGGCCAAGTAATGAAAGACATATGCGAGCAGCTTATCCCCTTCCTTTGTGCGTCGTTGCCGGGCGCCAAGTTTAAACCTTAAACAGAATAATGATGAATATACAATTCGTTCCGTAACCTAGTTGTGAAATGTTTGCTAATGAAGCTGCTAGAACACAAGTATGTAAGATTAGCAGTCCAAAAGGCCTAAATAATATCATTTGTGAGGATTTAAAGTTCCGTTTATCTTGGCCGTCACTAGATGGCATGAGCTGCTCTCAGATTCAAATTGAGATAGTGATAGAATCAGTATCTAAATTAAGTAAGGAATAAATCCCAAATTTTCCCCAATTCAATCAAAAGTCCTGGCGTCATGGGTACACTGCTAAATAAATTGTAAAGAGAATTGAAACCCACCATATTTCAAAAACACCATCTCAATTGACTAAGCAGTGGCTGCCCAACGTCGTCACTCGAGCTCCAGACGTCGTGTCTAATGGACGTTCGTTCAGGTGAGCCGTCCACATTTCTTCTTCCTCCCCCTCTTTTTCTTTGTTTAATCCTTACTTGTTATGGACTATATGAAGTAATATTGTTGAGTTTAACGTAGTGACTCGAGCTCCAGACGTCGTATCTAATGGACGTTCGTTCAGTCCCCAGACACCAGCGACGTCAAATGTGCACGAGGCCTTCTCGTGGTATTGCCCGTAGACTCTTACATACACACTTACACTACCCACGAATTATTTTACAAACCGAAAGTAGTTGATATGGTATTATTGATCCTATCAAGTGAACTTCTTTTTTTGTAGATAAAGAATAGAAATTTAAAAGTGATGTGATCTTGTAACGGAAAGGTGAAATTCAAATTCATTAACCATTCTCTTTCTTTAATATTAATATGTTAGAAAAAAATCAGGAGCGTGGAAGGGAACTTAGTGGTTGTGAGCAATAATGTGATATTTGAGTTGTACCTCGAGGCTAAACAAGCCCGAGTGATTGGGTATTCTTGGTGATTATATTTCTTTTTTTTTTAATTATTCCTCGAGGCTAGACAAGCCCGAGAGATTATGTATTTCTAGTGACTATATAACATTGTTGATGATGAACTGTAAATAATACTGACGATGTGGGAATCGAGAAAATTACATGAGGAGAATATATTATATGGGTGAAAGATGAACACAAATAATCATTCTTATTGGTTCGAGGCTATGCCAGCCCGAACAGACAATTCATACCCGTAAAAAAATGTCCCTGTCTTGAGGCTATTGTTGAGCCCAAGAGTAACGGCCAAAAAAGAAAGTACAACAACTCCATACCTCGCGTGTATCAAATTGTTTCGTCTGGTAATAATGTTAGAGGAATGATCACCCAAAACCCTTGGTAACATATACAATCTTCTCTCATACTAAAAAGGGTCATGTAATTAGGAAAAAAGAAATGTTTTTGTGGAAATTAACATAATTATTAAAGTAGAGTAAAGTATATATCATTTTCTTTTCTTTATTAGTATACCTAATCAAGGAAATTATGTCCTCAAGCCAAATTCACTCCCCTTCCAATTCAAGATTCCTTCGCTGAGGGAACGACGACCACCTGTGGTACCGACTAAATCTAAGCTCGGCCAAAAACTACAAACGCTACCACAATATTTCATAAATATTTACTATAAACTGTTATACTAAGTCGAGTACCACTTGTATATCCATGGATGAGTTGATCAGTACCCACAACAGGTAAGAATATAAATACCACTATCATTACACTGGTGAATACCGGTGGGATAAAAAAAAAAAAAATTCTTATCATTACACAAGGAGACTTCTAAGTGGGAGAAGTAGTTATGAATTTGCTCTTTGGTGACAGCAACACATTTTCGACTGATATTCTGACAGTGTCTTCTGGTAAGAATATAACAATCCCACTTATAAAACCCAGCAACCCAGTCCTCCCCTGGTAGGTTGTTGTCGAAAGGCACAATCATCCTAGCTGTTCCATTAAATGTATTTTGATGAAGTTCCTTAGGTCCTTGGTGTCAAATGCCAGGCCATAGTCCCCAAGAGTTGCTACATTTTGGGCAACTGTATCTCCCTCTTCCCTTGTTAATAAGGTGGGATGTCCAGGTTGACGAATGTGCAACCCTTCAGTTGTGGCCTTCTTTCTGTCGAAGATTGTGCTGCACGGCACATTACTCTCGATGGCAGCTTTGCGAACACTCATCCGCCCATCCAGAACGGCTTGAACGGCTGCATTAAGATTCTCTTGGGAGTAGAGGTAATTCTTAATCTTGGCACTCCTCTCCATGGCTCTCTTTTAGTAATTTCTTACCATCAGTAGAGAGATAAATGAGAGAGAGAAAAAAAAAGGGCATTTCTAAGTTCAAAGGAGGTGCAAGGATGAATAAACTGAAAATGCTTCAGCAATTGTCACAGTTTGATATAGCCCTGGACTTTTATGCATTTTTTTTTTTTTTTGGAGGGGGGTAATTATTGATCAAATTTATTAATACTGTATAGGCCTATTGGGTACACAAACCTTAAAAATCTATAAACCTCAGAAAAAAAAAGAAAAAAAAAGTTGTTGTCAGGTGTCTTTAAGTCTGATATCCGCACCTTAATATTTTCTCACCAGTTCTGCAGGAAAAACAATGTCATACAAACAAAGTGATGACAACAAAAGAAAAAGAGACTAGCACAAAGAGTAGAAAAATAACAACTTAGAAGAAAAGTACAAAGCATCTCTGAAAAAAAAAAATGAACATGTAAGTGAATATTTTTCATAAATTAAAGGGAAAAAAAAACATGCGGCCACCTGTCCGAAAAAGCCCCAGTAGTCTAAAAAAAAGCCCCGTCTGACGGTAATATACTGTATATATATATATATATATATATATATATATCATCAGCCGTTTGAGTGTTCACTGCAGGACCGGCCTATCTCTACCGAAGTGGGGACGATACAGCCAATGTATCTACCAAGTGGCTTAGGCTGTCTAGTAGAGATTGTATGTTTTTTTTTTTTTTTTTATGCGAGGAAGAAGGAACCAAAGGCCATGAGCCCGCAGTAACAGTTCCCTCCAAGAGAAAAACAAAATACAATAGAGAGCCAAATTCAAGATCCGATCATTTTGAGATGCCTGGACACACTACGTTTGAAAGACTGGAGATCATAGGCAGAAGGAAATACAGACAGAGGGACACAGTTCCAGAGCTGACCTGTTGCATAAATGAAAGACTGGGAGTAACGGTTAACTCTTGCATTAGAGAGCTGGACAGAAAAGGGATGAGAGTTTGCTGCCAGACGGGTGTTACGCGCCCGTCGTAGAGGTGGAGGAATGCAAGCAGACAGTTCAGAGGAGCAGTGACCATTAAAGTAGCGATAGAAAAGAGATAAAGATGCAACAGTGCGGCGAAGAGACAGGGGTTGAAGGGAGTCAGTAAGAGGAGGAGAGTTAATGAGACGAAAAGCCTTTGACTCCACCCTATTGAGAAGAGCTGCATGTGGGGAGCCTCCCCACACATGAGAGTTGTACTCCACACAGGGGCGGATAAAACCCCTGTATAGAGTCAACAATTGTGCAGGGGTAAAGAAAGAGCGGAGTCGGCTTAGCACACCCAATCTCTTGGAAGCAGATTTTACAAGAGATGTAATATGATCTTTCCAAGATAAGTCCCGAGTAAATGAAACCCCAAGCATGTTCAAGGATGATGCAGGATTAATCTGAATATTATTAAACATTAGTGGGTATACCTGTGGAAGATTTTGTCGGGTTGATAGGTGTAAGAACTGAGTCTTAGATGCATTAAAGACAACCATAGTATTTTTACCCCAGTCAGAGATATGAGCCAAGTCAGACATTAGGTGTGCCATAGCCTCATCCCTTGTTTCTTGAAGTAACTGTTGAGATGGGCGTTGCGGGAACCGAATGGAAAGGTGAAGGGTGGAGTCATCAGCGTATGAGTGGATAGGGTTAGATGTACAGCTTAGAAGATCATTGATGAATAAAAGGAAGAGAGTTGGTGATAGGACAGAGCCCTGAGGAACACCACTGTTGATAGATCTAGGAGAAGAACGATGGCCGTCTACGACAGCAGCTATAGAACGACCAGAAAGGAAGCTAGCGATGAAGGCACAGATAGAAGGATAGAAACCATAGGAGGGCAGTTTGGAAATTAAAGATTTATGCCAGACTCGATCGAAAGCCTTTGAGATGTCAAGTGCAATGGCAAAGCTTTCGCCAAAGTCCCGAAAGGAGGATGACCAGGAGTCTGAAAGGTAGGTGAGAAGATCGCCAGTGGAGCGTCCCTGACGGAACCCATACTGACGATCGGAAAGAAGGTTGTGATAGGAAAGATGCCTTAAAATTTTTCTATTAAGAATTGACTCGAAAACTTTTGAAATACAGGACGTTAAAGCAATTGGACAATAGTTGGAGGGTTGGGAGTGGTCACCCTTCTTTGGGACTGGCTGAATGAGAGCAAACTTCCAGCAAGAAGGAAAGGTACAAGTTGACAGACAAAGGCGAAAGAGTTTGCCTAGGCAGAGTGTAAGGATAGAAGCACAGTTCTTGAGAACAACAGGAGGGACTCCATCAGGCCCATATGCCTTGTTAGCACTGAGGCCAGTGATGGCAGAAAATACATCAACTGAAGAAATTTTAATGTCAGCCATGAGGAAGTCAGAGGGGGGAAGTGATGGAGGAACAGCACCGGAATCGTCTAAGGTGGAATTGGAGGAGAAAGTCTGAGCGAGGAGATCTGTTTTATCAGTAGACGAAATGGCTACAGAACCATCAGAGTAGAAAAGAGGAGGGAAGGATGATGAGGTAAAGTTGTTAAAAAGGTTTTTGGCAAGGTGCCAGAAGGAGCAGGAAGAATTCGAGTTGGAGAGTTGAGAGCATTTCGTACGGATGAAATTATTTTTATCAGAGAGAAGAACAGACTTAGCACAGTTCTGGGCAGAAACATAAGAAAGGTGTGATTCAGGGGTGGGTTGGCTCTGATTCCTTTTATAGGCCCTCTCCTTGTTGTGGACAGCATTAGAACAAGCGTGATTAAACCAAGGCTTTCTTGCATTAGTCAAAGGATATGAGAAAGGAATGTATACTTCCATGCCCGAGAGAATAACTTCCGTAATGCGTGAGGCACACTCAGATGGCTCCCGGCCATGGAAGCAATAATCATTCCAGGTAAAATGAAAGAAGTACTGCCTGAGGACCTCCCAATCCGCAGCTCCAAAGTGCCACAGATGACGTTTCTTTGGAGGGTCCACAGGCCATACCGGAACGATATGACAGATTAAGGTGATAAAGTTGTGTTCAGAGAAGCCCAATGGAGAGAAAAGATTAACAGTGTAAGCAGAAGGATTAGTTGCAAGGAAGAGGTCAAGTATGTTGGAGCTCTCTGCAAGGCGGTCAGGGATACGGGTAGGGTGCTGTACAAGCTACTCTAGGTCATTAAGGATAGAAAAGATGTAGGCTTGTTCACCAGGTGGATCAGTGAAAGGAAAGGAGAGCCAAAGGTGGCAGTGAACACTGAAATCTCCTAGAATGGAGATTTCAGAGAAAGGAGAAATGGATAGAATGTGTTCCATTGTAGAAGTAAGATAGTTGAGGAATTTTTGATAGTAGAATTAGGGGATAAGTATCCAGCGCAGATATATTTAGTCAGAGAATGACAGGATAGCCGAAGCTAGGGTGTAGAGAATTCAGAAGAATCGAGTTCAGGAACACAAGAGGAAGATAATTCGTTGCATATTTATACACAACAGCCACCTTTGGCTTTGAAATGAGTATAGAGAAAGTAGGAGGGTACAGAAAATGGTTTGCTGTCAGTTGCCTCAGACAGCTGAGTCTCAGTTAGAAAGAGAAGGAGAGGTTTAGAGGAGGAGAGGTGGTGCTCAACAGAGCAAAAGTTTGAGGAAAGGCCACGAATGTTGCAGAAATGAACAAGAAAATAGTCAGACAGTGCTTCCAGTCAGCTCAAGTCGTCACCGGGAGAGGGGCGGAAGGTGGGGGCATTTATGGTCCCCCACCCCAGGGGACTCCGAGGCCTTGTGTTGGGTAGCCATAATTTTTTTTTTGAATTTTGGAAAAGGAAGTGTACTGTAGTGTGTATTGTTCATGTAGTTTGGTGTAGATAGTTAGAGAAACTTGTATTGGAGAGCATGCTGGGCTACTCTGTGTTACTGAGACACTGAAAAAGTTCAGCAAAGGGGGTTGGTCAGGAACTAGTCCTGAGGGCTGATGAAACGGGAGCTCCAGCTCTCCCTATCATCAGCTTTCCATCCACCTCGGGAGTACTGCCCTGCTCGACTGATGCTACAGTCTACTCCTCATACATATGTATATATATATATATATATATATATATATATATATATATATATATATATATATATATATATATATATATATATATATTAAAAACCCTGCTATGCTGGGTGATGAACTTTAATGTATAAATCGCAATTATGATGCTGGTTTTGCATTTGCTTTAAAGTCTGTGTACTTTTTACAGTTTGTGCTATTCAGTCAAGATCGATATATTTCTACTGTTATTGTGTTCGCAGGGTACCCAGTGTTTATTGAGACGGCAGTACGATGGCATACTTCAAATCAAGTGATTTTGTTGTGAAGAACGCGCAGAAATGGGGTGCAAACCTGCCACAGTCTAATTATATGAAGTGGCGTAATCTACCATGGATGGGAAGTTTGACTGACTGTGTCATAATGCCTTCAAAACGTATTATATTGAGAAGGTACTGTGTGCTATTAGAAGAGGATAAACTGAAGAAAAGCAAGATTCATCAAATATATAGTGAACTAATCCAGTTATGGTAAAAATATAGTTTTCCTGCATTGAGTCTACAAGGGATTAATGCACTGCTGAACAAAGTGATCAGTGAATATGAAAGCTACCAAAGAAGACCAAAAGAAGTGTTTCAAAACGAGCTGAAAAATCTTTATGACTTAACCAAAGTTGATGGGAAGTGGCTTTGCAGGAAAGATAGGGAACTGTATCATAAACAGGTTACATCTGGTGGAAAAGTTGGATACAGTACAAATAAACTTGTAGCATTATCCTCAATCCATCCATCAAAGAGGCGAAAACACTGTGAAACAAGTGATACTCCAATAACACAGCAAGTTGGTACATCATATGAGATTGAAATTGAGGATACTACCTCAAGTGACTCCACAAGTGATACATTTTTGTTAGGAAACTAACACAGTTTAACTTAGTGCTGTATTACTAACTCAAGTACTTAAACCACTCACTTCTGCCCAACCCAGTGGGAATGGAAAGAAGAAATGACTAACTACAGCTTCTCGTACAGCTGGAAATATCGAAGTATGTGTGTGTGTGTGTGTGTGTGTGTGTGTGTGTGTGTGTGTGTGTGTGTGTGTGTGTGTGTGTTTGACAAGAGCTGATTAAAATCGACTCAAGTGAACACAAATAAACCCACTGCAAGTAACTTAACATTTTTGTTAGGAAATTAACACAGTTTAACTCAGTGCAGTATTACTAACTCAAGTACTTAAACCACTCACGTCTGCCCAACCCAGTGGGAACGGAAAGAAGAAATGACTGACTACAGCTTCTCGTACAGCTGGGAATATCTGTGTGTGTGTGTGTGTGTGTGTGTGTGTGTGTGTGTGTGTGTGTGTGTGTGTGTGTGTGTGTGTGTACACACACACATTGTAATGCCATCATGAAACGGAATTTGAAATTTTAAAGATGGGGAAATGAACTCCTCGAGCTAGGCCTTGATAGATCATACAGCCCCGCTACGTGAAGGGAGAGGAACAGCTACCCGGGCGGGGCACGAACTCTCGACCCTTTGGTCTCGAATCAGACGCTCTACCACTAAGCCACCCTGCTCTCATGCCATCATGGAGAGCAGACTGGTCATCGACCTGTAAGTAGCCTAGCCTCGGTCCCTTACGCCTAAAGAGGATAATATGGGATTAGCTAGTCATTTCACACGGAGCATCACCAGAATGTTATACGGTATAATACAGGGTTTTAAAAAATGCCTTAAGGTGTAGTTGGTAAACTGGAATTGTTTTTTGTACCATTATTTCAGTTCATCCATCCATCGATCGTCTAATCCTTTTCTGCCCTGTCAGGAGTGTAGAGGCCCCGAACTAGGCAGTATTCAGTCCTACTATTAATGCTGAGGCGAGGGTGATTGAATTCTGTTAGTTGGTCTTTAAATAACTTATGCAGAACAGTTTTTTCTAATATGGCGACATATCAGTATAAGTGTACATAAAACAAAATTTTAATCCAACTAAGCAGATATATAAAGGTAATTTAAATGTTGTTGTCAAGATGTCATTGTAATGTGATTTTAAAGACTTTTCGGGGACTTGGGGGAAAGTTTATGTTTACCTCTAATCCGGTTCGTGTTGTACAGTAGGTTGGCGGTAATACTGCATTCTAACTGCCATATTGGTCTTTGATACCTGGTGCTGGGAATCCAGTATTCAGTTCAGTTCTTTTTGTTGATGATGCATGATGGCTATGGTAGGCTCAACATAATCATCCTAACTTGATGTCTAACTTACTTGCAATCAGTGCCTATTCACATTTAATCATGTAACATGTAGGTCATGCATAATCCCTCCATGAAAGTAGATACATTATTCCGATCAGCACTACTTGAATACCCTCTCGCTTCCCTCCAACAAAAGTGAATCCTGATTTTAAAACTTTTTCAAAAGTCAATCTGTCAGACAAAAGTTAGGTTGTTTCTTAACTGCTTTGGCCTTTAGACGTCGAAGAAATAAAAAGTAAATAGAAGATTTTTAGTAAGTGTATAGTACTCTAGTTTTGGGAGGTTACGACCGCCCGATAATTTCTTTTATTCATCATGGGTCCAACATGAGGAAGTCAGACTTGAACGGGCGAGAGGAAGTGGTGATATTCTTTAACTGGATTGTCGGGAGCAATTGGCATTATTTTTAAACTGGAATGACGAGAGGAAGTGACTTTCTTCTTACTGGATTAGTGGGGGAACTGGTGATATTTTCTACTTGGGCTGGCGGGAGGAGGTGGTGATGTATTTTTGGAGTTTATTTTCATCCGAACACCCACAGTAAGTCTGGAAATTATTCGTATGGCTATATATAGAAAAGAGGAAAGGTAATAAACAGACCCGGAAGTTAGGGAGAGACAGATAAGAATAAAAATGTGGAAAATAGAAAGAAATAGAGCGAGTATGAAGAATAAAAAGGTGGAGGGGAAAGAAATGGAGCAATCATGAAGAATGAAATGGTGGAAAGGGAAAGACAATGAGCGTGAAAAATGGAACGCGAAAGAAACAGGGAGAGCATGGAGAATGAAAATGTGGAAGAGGAAGGAACGGGAGTGAACATGGAGAATGAAAAGATGGACGAGGCAAGAAATAGAGTGAACAGGATGGGAAGAGGTTGGTTGCTGGTGGAGAGGAAAGAAGAAATAAGGAATTCAAAAGAATGCGGAGATGCGAGAAAGAAAAAGAACAGCGGCGAATATGGAAGTGGGAGGAAAGAAACTGAGAAATACAGGAGGGAAAAACAGGAAGGAAAAATGAATGCGAAGGACAGAGATGAGGGGAGAGTGGAGACACGGGAAAAAAAAATAGTCAAAGTGAAGGAATGGCGAGGAATGGAAGGGGAAGGTAAGGGATAGTGGAAGAGTGAGAGAAAACGAAGAAGGGCGAAGTGGAAGAAAAAATAGGAGTGGAAGGGAAAAAGAAAAACGTAAGAAATGAAAGGGAAATATAGGAAAAATGGAGAGAGAGAGAGAGAGAGAGAATGTTGAATTATGGTTACTGCAAAAATCCACTCAAAAACAATCCCTACAATACTGTAAAGAGAAAGAAATCATTCTTTACTGCGAAGGCGGAGAGGCAAACCCCGAGGGTCCCACCATGTATGAACTCTGGTCAGGGTGAAGATCTACTACTGCAGTATTTCGTCTGCTGACGTAAAAACTATGGCGTTGTCTGCCCTGGCGGCAGTTCCTCTCATAGGGGGTGTCCATCGGGAGTCCTAGCCTAAAATGTGGCTAGGGAATGTCTACTAGTATGTAAAACTCCGTGTTCTTAGACCTAAAAGCAGACCGTGCATAAGGGCTTTGCCAAGGACATCAAGGATCCTCCCTCCGCCCGAGGAGGTGGCCTTTGGGGTATATCACCCTGCCTAACACGTGGCCATAGTAAAAATCTACCACTGTGCAAAGTTTTTCCCCTGGAGGCTCTCCACCACCCGTGGGCGGTGGACATTGTGGGTCCCACACTGCCTAGAACACAGCCGAGTAAATGGGTACCCCGATATGCAGTATTCTGTGTTCCTAGGTTAAAAAATATGGCCGTGCATAATGACTTTGCCAGAACCCCTGGGAACCGCTCCCTCCCACGTGAGGGGCGACTCCACCTTTCCCAAAATGTGACCTGAACATCTATCAGCATGGAAAATTTCATGTTCTTTGGTTGATAGCTCTGGCCCTGCATAATGGCTTTGACAGAGACTACCTGGGGCCGCCTCCAACGAGAGGGGGGCAGTTGCTCTTGGGAATCACACCATGCTTATAACCTGGCGTGAGTGACGCTCTGCCATTGTGCAAAATCTATGTCCGTAAGTAAAAAAAAAAAAAAAAATGGCCGTGCCTAACGCTTTGAGGTGCCCCCCGGGTGTCCCATCCTGCCTGAATCCTGGCCTGGGGGGAGGTTTACCATTGTGTAAAATTTCGTTTTTCTAATATTACTTCCATAAGGCCAGGACCCCATTTTCAAGAAAGTGCACTAACTTAGTGAGTGAGTGCGGGAGGGAGGGAATAATACAATTAGGGACAAGCGCTGTATTTGATTGGTACTGTGGGTGTGGCTTAACAAGAAAAAAATGTTAATATTTCGAATAATTTGTCAAAAAAGTTTATGCAATCATTTGTTTGTTACTGGTATTCGACGTTATCCATGTCTATTACGCAGCACAGGCATGGCTAACCTTTCTAAATCGGCGGGCCGCATTACGACTTTAGTATCGATCTGTGGACCAGTTTCCTTTGAAATTATTCTAAAGATATTTTTTACAACCAAGCAGATGTAAGTTAATATAATGTACTTGCTGTCCATTTTTTGTTAATATCATAGTAGCATATTCCATATGATGATAGATAATTATATTTACGTGATGCTAAACTTTTATTTGCACTGTGAATGGCTGTGTAGCAGCGCGACTCTTGATGATTCATTTTAAAATTAATGATTACCAGTATATTTCTTAAACAGCAAAAATTAGGAAAAATGGACCGTAAAGCTATCTTGACAAAAAAATTTTTTATGTTCACTACAGTTAAGGCCATAAACATCGATTCAGTGACAACTTTAAGGAACGTGGTTACCTAATGTACAGTCGTCAGCATAAATTCGCTGCAAGCCTGCTCGTGTGATGTGGGTCGTTTTGTCTGGCAACAGTGTATAAGGACTAGTTGCAACATAGGCTTTTGTACGCATTAAAGACGTGTTTGTAAGAATTAGTACCATAAATCGCCCAAAATGCAGTATTCTTTATATCTGATTAGCATTAAAATGTGCAAAAGACGACAGAAGACTCTTGTGGAATGATGAATCTTCCGCTCTTTCCCTCGTACCCCCTCCGATGTCCCTCTCCCAACCTCCCCCTCTTCCCCTACCCCCTGCTTTTTCTTCATCTCCACTCCCCTCTTTCCCTGCTCTATCTACCTTATGTCATCCACGGCGCTAATCTACGTAATAAACCGCACTCTTCTCTGTTTCATGTCTATTCCTGTAACCTTTTTGCTCTTCTACGTTCGAGTTTCTTGCCATGCAACAGTCTTTTTCTCCCACTCTTTATTGCAAACATAATACAGCAATTCGAAACATTGTGGTTCTGACACTGCTTCATGATTCAGTGAATAGTATAAGAAGAATGGGAACATTTTCCTAGGGAAGAGAGAGGGAGAGAATTAGGAGGAATGGACACAAATGTTTGTATAATTTCGCCTACTGAAACAACAGCCACCGACTGCCAGGCGCACTCATAACACACACACACACACACACACACACACACACATACACACACAGTAAGGAACATGTCACAAGAACGAGACCTTAAAAGTTACTGTATCTTGCGGTTGTTGGTAGTGACAAGGGGTGGAGAAAAGGATGAAAGCTGGAATAAAACTAGTGGGAAGGAGACACAGGGTGAGAATGGGACTCCAACGGGAAGGAGTCCTAGATATTGTTAGTTTTATCAAGTATTGCGAGCAACTGAGGACAGGACGGGCTGGGTTTAGTAAGCAGTCAAGAGGGAATTGCAATGCACCAGTCGGGTAGCGCCGTTGGCAAATGAATGAAGGTAGATAGGGTGGGAGAGGAGAAAGCAAAGAAGCATGAAAGTGAGGGATAGGAGGGAAAGGGAGGAGTGGGGGACATCAGGAGGGATAAGGGGGAGAGAGAGGAAGCGAGCTTAGATGCGGTTATAATGAAGAATACCAGAATATTACGTTCATACGTCGTTTCATAACATTCTTCTGTCAGCTCTTGCACTTTATACTAATTAAATGCGGTACACAGGGTGTTGTACTCTTGGCAGTCTCTAGTGCCACTTCTTAAAAACACGTCTTTAAAGTGCATAAAGGTGTATGTGGCAACTAGTCCTCTTACACTGTTGCCAGACAAAAGGACTCACATCACACGAGTGGACTTGCAGTGGATATATGCTGACGACTGTACAGTCACTCATAAAAGAAGTGGTATACCTCTCTGGCCAACCCCTCCACGTTTCGTGTGGCAACACTTGTAACCTTTACAACTTCAGGTGAATCGAGCTGGGCTTTGAGATACTATGCCTGAGTGAACCCTAATTCGAATATAGTTTCACTTCCTGATGAACTAATGTAGCTATGCCGTGTGCGAAAAAGCTCTTCATAATATTGCTTTGTATATTAAATAATCGCATCACAGTGCACGTAGCAAATCCTTTGACCTCTGTAGATAATCTAAAACATGATGAATGAATGCACAAAAACATTTACGATGTTGTATCTTCCAATGATTTCCAATTAATTCCCACACAGTTCAAAGCATTCCGTTGAAGTGATTCTTATAACTTTCACCCTGTAGCCTAACCTGTGACGTTAAGTACAGTATAAAAATTTAATGTCATATTACCGACTGGGAATTGATAGGGAGGTTTTCTCGGCGTATTACATGCACCAAAGTCAGAGAATCTTCTCATCATAATGGATGGTAGTACAATACAATAGAAAAATCTAACAAGGCAACCTTCCATCATTACTGAGTCGAAATATTTTGAAAAAAACATCGTGGCGTTATTTTTCGTTATACAGTCAGTTGTTACCACATGTGCTACGATTCGACTGGTGGATAAGAAGTTAGGGGCACCACTTATTTTGATGACGACTAGAAGTGTCAGTGCTGATGGTTTTTAATACAATAATAACTACACAGAGAACAGCTCAATACCCAAAGACCACCACATACTAATACAGTGGTTGGCCAAACCGACATCCAACATCATACTTTCGGCATAACCGTTCCATAAAATAAGTGTCCTCTTCATCGTGATTACGTGATAATACTTATCTGACTACCACCAGACAATCTTATATAAGTTATGAATGACCTCAAAATGGCAGAGGTTTATTCAGAGCTGCTGTCGAACACCCCAGTAATAAGTCTACCAAGTAAAATAGTACTAATAAGGAGCAAAGATAATAATTAGACATGATCGTACTTGAGGGTGTGAAGTCTTAATACATGTGTAAGAAACAAATGGGTCCAACCTCCACCAATCAGAGGCTGGGATTTTAGACGAAGAAAGCAACAAAAACTGAGCAGCAGTGACGAGCATCATATTATCGCAAAGAAATAAATGCGTGGATATTGTGTGTGAGGGGGATGTGGGGGAGGCTTGTGTCTAGGTGTCGGAGAGGAGGTGAGTGGATGTGGAAGGGGGTTGGTCAGAGCTGGATGTAGCACTCTGAAAAAAGGCAGCATTATTCTTTGTGGATTTACAAGTATGAACTCTTGATAACTCACCGTCAAATCCTCCACAATTCATCACCAAATCCCTCTTTTCGTAGAAATGATTCCATGAAAGAATTTATGTAAGGTACTTAACACAGTACCTACATTTCGCTGTCATAGTTTATTTATTATAAATATTCATTGGCCTGCCGAAAATACTAGGGCAAACGCCCCCCACGCGCCCCCATACCCAGAATCCGTTCCTGGTCTGTGTGTGTGTGTGTGTGTGTGTGTGTGTGTGTGTGTGTGTGTGTCTCTCTCTCTCTCTCTCTCTCTCTCTCTCTCTCTCTCTCTCTCTGGGTGCGTGTGTGCATGTGTATCCATGCATGTGTGCATGAGTGCGTGCGTGCGTAAACGCGCACTCACGGGCAACCTACTGGGCTTATTGACACAAAGAGTAGGACATGGGCCAAACTGAACCAGCATATGCATATGTCCTCCCTCCTTTTGAGCTTAAGCTTTCTGAAATTCGTATCTGCACTACTACGGTAACCCATGACAGATATGTGACCAGGTAAAGGAGTAATCACGCACTATCACTTTCCCTCATCTATGCTTATGTGGCAGAGATTAGTATGTGATTTGGCAATGACACGTCCCTTCACCCATGCATATATGGTAGAGATGTGGCCAGGCTAGCTGTTGCTGTGGCTGAGATATCCTCTCAACCCACGCATATGTGGTAGAGACGTGGCCAGGCTAGTGTTCGCTTTGACACTGACACATCTCAACCCACGCATGTGTGGTAGAGACGTGGCCAGGCTAGCGTTCGCACTAGCAGTGACACACATCCCCTTCACCCACGCACATGTTATGGAGATGTGAGCAAGCTAGCGTTTACTCTGGCACTGACACACCCCTTTACTCACAGATATGTGGTAGGCTACAGAGGAGAAATTATAGATATGGATACTAATCGGGGATGACAAACTCAGTTCTTGAGCTTCAAGCTTTGGAATCACAGACCACGACGGAGACTGCGACCTCCGAATTCAATGATATTATCTCCACGGTTGTCGGACATTAAAATTGCAGTATATCGGGAAGGACAAACATAATCTATGAAATGCGGGGAATGAGATGATAAAGGGAGTATTTGCACTGGAATGCAACTTGGACAGTGATGCGTAACCTTGCTACTGTAAAAATTCTTCTTGTGTTGCATGATCATTATGGCGCCAACAGTGAAATGTTTTTCGTGTAAAATATTCAGAGGATGTATTATCTAAGACTTATTGCACAAAAACGTTACACTGATGTAGTTACATATTTCAATGTTATAATATTTTTCTGGAAAACAGGAAATATCTAACCATAAACATAGAAAAAAAAAAACAATAAACGAACGCTAATGCAGAAATTCATATTCTGTGAAAATGTCACGAGACACATATGCAATATTTCTACAGAAGTGATCTAGAACTCTGAGTTAAGTGCTGCTTTTCTTATAACAGTATCATTTCAACTGTAATATACTTTATCTGGTAATACGTCATTAAGTTGGATGTAGATTATGCATCATAGAAAATTTTTCTTCTGACGAGGTCATCGAGATTACAGTTATTTTACAAACCTCATCAAAACAATGAAACCATAAAAATGCCAAAGAGGTGTCCCTATTTCATCATGGTGTTGTAGCCTACCTCGAAATTACACATCATGAAGACATGCCGCTTATAAAACTTAGCAGCCTCATGCGAATGACACTTTTTTTTTTTTTTTTTTTTTTTTTTTTTTTTTTTAACTCTCAAGATGATTGTACTGTGCGGGTCAGTGCCCGTACAAGATTAATTATTGGTCTTTCCGGGACGTGTACCGACATAACAACTCCCAGTCGGTAATATGACTATTTTTTATACGTAACGTCACAAGTTCAGCTACGGGGTGAAAGCTATCGGGAATTTGAACTGTGTAGGGAACAGTTGGAAATCACTGGCAGATACGACATCGTAATTGTTTTTGTGCATTCACTTACCATGTTTTAATGTGAATGATAGATGCCACATTATGAAAGTGTTCGACATTAGATTATCTACTGAGATCAAAGGATTTGCCACTTGCATTATGATGCGATTATTCAATATGCAAAGCAATATTTGAAAGAGCATTTTCGCACACGGCATAGCTACATTAGTTCATCAGGAAGTGAAACTAAATTCGAATCGGGTTCGCTTAGGCATAGTATCTCAAAGCCCAACTCGATTCACCTGAAGTTGTAAAGGTTACAGTGATACCACACAAAACGCGGAGGGGTTGGCCAGAAAGGTACCATTTCTTTTATAAGTGACTGTACTTAAGACAGCTCGAAGTACCAAATCTAGTACGTCAGTAGCAACAATGTTCCGCTCCTCAAACTTTATCTGAGGTGCTGGCAAAAAAAATCTAGTAATTATCACGCACACAGTGTGCATACCGGCCGCATGCGGCCCGCAGGTTGTAAGTTGCCCATGTCTTGATAGGAGGCTATATAGTATTTTTGGCACATCCCCCTCCCCAAACATACTTTGAGTTGACCTATCATTCTGAAATTTTGCATGTACACCCTCACAAAAAAGTATCGGCCCCTTTCGGTACGATTGTTGTGAAAAAGAGCAACTTCCGTAGATACACGTGAGTCTATAAATATGGTGCCTCAAAACATATTCCACCCAATAAGTGAATCTTCTTACAAATTTTGAGTTCTAATAATTATCAAAGCTAATATTTGTACTTGTAATACAGGATGCCCCATATATCACAATGTTTCATCCATATTTCAGAATGATACGTACTGTAAGAGTGCCGATATTTTTTTAGGAGGGTGAACAGTAGGTAGTAGAAGCCAAGCTGATTCGATTCGAACTGGCTTGAGCCAAGTCAAGGTAATTCGAGCGTGTGGATCAATATCAAACTTGTTAAAATTATTATACTAGGATTGAGGAAATGTATTTTAGTGACCAAGATGACTCTACTTTAGCCCGTCTGAGTGAATTCGGGTTGATTCGAACAAAGTTAAGCATATTTTTACTAAAAAATGACAGATAAATTTGAGAGCAGGGCCGAATCCCACGTTCCGACCTTCTTGGCGTACGGATTTACTTCGTGCTCACTGAAGAGGAAGGAAGGAGTTTCCCCGCAATGAAAATGGATGGAAACAGGGAAGAAGAACGAAGAGAGAGAGAGAGAGAGAGAGAGAGAGAGAGAGAGAGAGAGAGAGAGAGAGAGGAGGGAGGGGCAAGTAAGAAAAGCAAAGTGGTACGATAACATAAAAGAAGAAATTGAATGAAGATGAACTGAAGCGAGAAATGGGAGAGCAAAGATGCAGGAAAGAAAAACAAGAGAGAAGTGGAAAGGAGAGAAACGGAAGGAAAGTATAAAGGAAACCGAACCATGAGGGAAAATATAGCGTGGGAAGAAACGAAGAACAGATGAGGGAAATGGAAATAAGAAAACTGGACGGAAGAAAGCGAGAGACAGGCATCAAGGAAAGCTAAAGGGAAGGACGGTAGGAAGAACAGATATGGGAGACGTGGAAGGAAAAAAGATAAATGTAAAGGAGGAATGCGTACAGAGATGTTGGAAGATGGAGGGAAGGAAGGAAACACAGAAGAAGGGAAAAGTGCACAAGAAAAATGTTTGTGAAGGAGAAATAAGGAAAAGCAGGAAAAAAACGAAATTAGGAAAGTAAAAGGAAGAATATGAATGTGAGGAAAAGATGAATGAAGTGGGAAGGAAGGAAAAACAGAAATTGGGAAGTGGAAGGAAGTAGATGAATAAGAGGAAGAGATTAAAGGAGAAGCAGGAAGGAATACCGCGAGGAAAGGATGGAAAAACAGAATGGAGAAGGCTGAAGTAAAACCGTGAATGCAAGGGAGAGATACGTTTGTGGGCCGGCATCACAAAATATACCTCCAAGGGTCCCTGTTTTCATTCCATCGCGCGATCAATCACATCCCATCAAAATCGACGGCTATTGGGAGACGTGGCCTGTTTTTATAAGGACTTGAGGTGGTGGTGCAAGGGAAAAAAAATGGACCTGGATATTCTGAGAGAGAGGAGAGAGAGAGAGAGAGAGAGAGAGAGAGAGAGAGAGAAACTAACAGTCTGCCCATCAAAAGGAGTCCTCATTCTCATTCACACACCATTGAAGCCCCCAGAATTCTAATTCTGCCACATGGGTATACACATCCATACTTTACGTGCTCATACCACTTGCCGGTCTAATGACTATCAGTTTCACCAGGAAAGAACTGTGGTGTCGAACCTTCTCATACATTCCTCTGTAAAAAATTTCCCCAGCAAGCTTGATCTGTTGTTAGTTCAGCACCACCAGCATCCCACCAGCGAGTAGCATGAGCGAGATTATTTTTAATGGTCGTATACCCTTACTATCGCCAACCCTTACCTAGAGCCATGGGTTTGAATTCGGATTATTCCTTCTCCTAGACCAGCTGCCATCCAAGGCTAACGAGTCTAGCCTAACCCTGAGAAATAGACTCTAGTTGTGTAGAAGAGATAATGTATGCATCCTGGTCTCAGCCTGGACTCTGTGTATAATCTGTATGGTTGATTTTGCTGCCTGCATGTTGTGCAAAGTCAGCCACTTGGCTTTTGGACCTGCACCACTTCCATGAAAGTTCCTCCTAGGGACAATGGTAACCAGCCAACTATCATCATTATCTTCATCCATATCTATCTTCCCACCTTTGTATACGATGAGGTAGGGTCCTTTTGGCAGAGAGAGTGAGAGAGACTTTTCTATGTATTTACGCATTCTCTGAATGAATCTGCTTTGTAGAAGGTTTCAATCTTTTGTCCGTAGAATCAGCCTTGCGTTTGTCACGATAATAATAAAAATATAAATTTAGCGATCATCCACTCACCTGATGTAGTGCTGCCTACTTCTTCCTTCATCTTTATCATTCTTTTTCTGTGTCTGCCCTCTTCTCTTCCTATTTCTCCCGTCTTTCCTGTCACGTATTATTACTTTTCTCTCCTTTTCGGGTGGCTTACATTGAGTGACAATCCTAATGGTTTCCTGTAAGCCAGGAAACTATTTACAATGCTGTGTGGTAGCCACATAACTAACCCATACGTGTTCCCTACGTGTCATCAAGTAGGCTGGTGGACGGTTAGGGCCGCTCCCCATAAAACATCTAACTCAAAGACAAACGGACACTCCTAACGGGATTATGGTGTCTGGCTATAGATAGATGGATAGAATTCGTAAACATCTGCATATCCCGTTCGATACATTGTGATCTGACGTTAGTCTACCGTAGTCCAATGTGGGTACATGACCAGTCTGCTTCTCACAATATAGTATTCATTACATGATCACAAACTTCCAGTATCTTCGTGTGACTGAACTTGTCACTCTGAGTGAGGCGTTTGAACAACTAAACAACGAAGGGGCCAAGAGAATAAATGAAAACCAGCAACATAAGCCCGTCTTTGGCACTGGATCTGAATTAACTGTGATATGAAAATGTGTGATTGAAAACAATTTTTGTCTAACCTCCCTAGGATGAGTGTGCGCTTGCGCCAGCGCACCTTTTCCTACCCCTTGCGATTACTGCCCACTTGGGGTTGCTGGTCTAAACTCTCTTGAAGGGCCATCCTCTCCAGGGGAACTATGCCCCAGTCATGAATAAACTGTTCTTCAGTGGACTAATATCTACATATACAGTAAGTTTTTTCTTTTCCTTTTCTTTTTCTTCTTCTTTTCCTGCACCTTTTACTTTATTTCTCTAATGTATTTCAGACTCCACAGAGCTCATCCTTAGGGAAATTGTATTGTCCGGAACGATAGAGAGATTAAAAAACAACCCCATCATTTCGAGACGTCAGTTTGGGGGCAAAGAAAATCGTCTGCCGGTAGCAAGCACAAATCAGAAAAATCATCATCGCAGTGAAGGGGTTAATGAATTTTCTTAAGCTTATCAGAGATGTCCTCCTTGAGTTAAATAAAATCGTTCGCGGATAGCTGAAATATAAAACAAGAATAATCGTAGTGAACGGTATCCAAGTGTCACTGTGGATCAGTTACATCACACTTTAATTCCTTCAGTATAATCTATCTATCTATCTATAGCCCGACGCCCTAATCCCGCAAAGGGTGGCCGCAGACAAAACGCCTCCAAGTCGCTCTGTCACCTACCATTTGACTACCCTCCCCACAACTCACCCCCCCCTCCCTCATTTACCTCTCAACTCCATCCCTCCACCTCATCCTTGGTCTACCTCTCCCTCTCCCTCCCTCCACCTCACCTACATACACCCTCTTAGTCAGTCTTTCATTCTCCATTCTCTTCACATGTCCAAACCACCTCAGTGTATTTCTCCTAATCTTCTCAACCACATCCACATCCACCCCACAGCGTTCCTTCACTTCTTCATTCGTCAACCTGTCCCTCCACGTCACTCCACATGCTCCTCTCAAGTAACTCATTTCCACTGCTCTCACTCTTGACTTGTTCCCCTCTTGCAAGGTGCATGCCTCGCTTCCATACGTCAGGGTAAGGATCACAATACTATCATGCAGTGACTTCTTAACTTCCATACTCACCTCCCTATTTCTCATCACTGCTTTCAGTGTACCAACAACCTTCCTTCCCTGCTGTACCCTTTCACGCACTTCATCCCCCAAAGTTCCATCCCTACTCATCACACTACCCAAGTACTTGAATGCACTCACATTCTCCATATCCTCACCATCCAACCTCAATGCACACTCTGTGACTTCATTCCTCTCAAACACCATAACTTTACTTTTGTTTACATTAACTTTCAGATTCCTCCTCCTACACACTGTCCCAAATTCATTCACCAAACCTTGCAACTCCCATTCATCTTCACTCAACAGTACTGTATCATCAGCAAACAGCAACACCGGAAGCTTCCAAATCTCATCCTCATTCATTAGAGCCACCCCCACATTCACTGCCCTACCCTGCACCTCCTTTACAACCCCATCCATGTATATATCAAACAGCCATGGAGACATCACACAACCCTGTTTCAGTCCCACATTGAGATCAAAGAACTCACTCAGCTCACCATTCACTCGCACCACAGCCCTAGCTCCCTCGTACATACTCTTCACAGCACTCAACAATTTCCCCTCCACTCCATATATTCTTAATACCTTCCACATACCTTGCCTATCTATTCTGTCATAAGCTTTCTCCAAGTCCATGAAGGCAGCATACACTTTCCTTCCCTTCTCTAGATACTTCTTCACTAAACATCTTAGAACAAATATCTGATCTACACACCCTTTTCCCTTCCTAAATCCCTCTTGTTCTTCTCCAACTAGCTCCTCTGTCATATGCCTAACCCTATCAATGAGTATTCTACCATATATTTTACCAGTCACACTAAGTAGGCAAATACCTCTATGGTTACCACATACTTCTCTCTCCCCTTTTCCTTTGTATAAAGGAACAATTATACCTGATTTCCAGTCCTCTGGAACCCTTCCCTCTTCCCAAGCCAATCTACACAACTTCCATATCCACTCCACAACAATCTCACCCCCATACCTAAGCATTTCACCACACACTCCATCAATTCCTGGGGCTTTTCCCAACTTAATCTTCTTCATCGCTTCCACTACTTCCGCCCTACTGATCTCTTCCTCCCTCCTCTCATATCTTCTTCTCCCAGCCATTCCCCAACCACTTATACTTGCACTGCTCTCACTCTCTACATTCAACAAATCCTCAAAGTGCTCCTTCCATCTCCTCAATTTCTCTCTCTTCTCCACCAGCAATCTATTATTCCTATCTTTCACTCCCCTACTATTTCCTCTTTCACGCTGCCTTACTTTCTTTACCTCCTTCCAAAACAATTTCTTACTCTCCCTCCATTTCACACTCAGATTCCTCCCAAACTCTTCATCCACTTTCTTTTTACTCTCCTTCACCAGTCTCTTAACCTCCCTTCTCCTGCTCACATATACCTCTCTCTTCTATCTCTCATCTTCTCCCCTACCTCTACTCGCTAACCATTCACTATATGCCTTCTTCTTTTGCTCCACAGCTCGTTTCACCTCATCATTCCACCATGCTATCCCTTGCACACCCTTGCATCTCCTCCTCACTCCACAAACCGCCTCACACGTTGCGCCTATCTCTTCCGTGAATATCTTACATACGTCTTCCACCCCTTCCATCTGCTCTAGCTCATACCTTCCCAATCTTTCTTCCACTATGCTCTTATACTCTGTCATTTTCTCACTATCTTGCAATTTCTCCACTCTTCTCACAGGAGTTGCTTCCTCCTGTCTTCCCCTTCGTCTCCTCAACCACTTTCTTTGCAGCTCTACCTTGGCCATCACTAAGTGATGGTCCGAGACTCCATTCCCCCACCCTCTCCACACTCTTGCATCCAACACTTGTCTTCTCATTCGCTCATCCACACACACGTAGTCTATCATTGCCTTTCGTTCAACAAGTTCACCATCCATCCTCCTCATTACTCTCCATGTGTACTGGTGGATCATCTTATGCCGAAAGTAGGTGTTGGCTATTGCCAACCCCTTTCCAGCACAGATGTCCACCAAAGCACTTCCATTCCCATCTACGTCAGCTGGCACACCCCACTGACCAACCACTCCATCCACTCGTACATTCCCAACTTTGCCATTCATGTCTCCAATCAACAGCACTCTCTCGCTCCTCTCAAACTTGTCCATACACGCTTCTACACTCGCCCAAAACTCATCTTTCACTCTTGCCACTCGATCCTCTGTCGGGGCATACACACATACAATCGCCCACGCTTGTATACCTACTTTCATCCTCACCCATACAATCCTTGCACCCAATGTTCCATACTCTCTTATATTCTCCTTCCACTTCTTGCTTATCATCAGACATACTCCCTCTCTTGCCCTCTCATTCTCATTGACTCCCGCACATATACCTAAACCATATTCCCATTCTCTCAGCAGAATGACGCCTTTATTTTCAGATGCGAGGGCGTGTCTAGGAGAGGCTTGGTCAGTCAGTCTGTCACTCCCAAGGAGTCATACGCAAGGTGGTTCACCATAACGAAGCTCAATATTATGTTTCACTCTAGCTGGCTAAGGATCTTCACACTTAACGAGGGCCCCATATGGTCCTATGGTCCTGCATCTGTCTAGTAGTTCTGCACTTGTTACGCCCGCGCTACCGGAGCAAAGGAGCAAGAGCCAGTGCTTGTGTTTTGCAGTGTGTGTGTGTGTGTGTGTGTGTGTGTCCCTCTCTCTCTCTCTCTCTCTCTCTCTCATTACAGCGAACAGGTGTAAGCTGAGCTTCGTTTGTACATCCAGGGTGTGTTCCAAATGTTTGTACATTTGTGTGTGTGTGTGTGTGTGTGTGTGTGTGTGTGTGTTTTAACAAAATGTCAAACCACTAATACCTGATTTTAACCAAACTTGGTGGAAGGATGAAAGGACAGCCCATACAGAAACCTATTGCTTTCACAGAACAAAAGGTCACAGGGTTAGGCCATTTTAAATATTTCATTAAATCCTGACCAAATTTAGAGGAAATGTTGAAGGTCAGGCAAGACTGAAGTGGTAAAAATTAGCAGAGTCGGTCAAAGGTCAAAGGTCACAGAGCAAGGTCAAATTTCGATCCATGAATGCGTTTAACAGAATAACGCAGTCTTGATTCTACTTTATTCGAACTTCGTGGAGGGGCTGAAGGTCAGCCAAGGAGCAAACCAATAGTTTTTAAAGACAGATCAAAGATCAGGGTCACAGGGAAAAGTCACCTTCAATGGTTATTACCCGATTTAGACCAAATTTTGTGGAAGTGTCAAGGATAAGGAATAAAGGATTCGATTTTGAGGCCCATCACTCAAAGGGTCAAGGACACAGGGATGATCAGAGGTCAAAGTCACGGTTACTGGGAAAAGTTAACTCAAACAGTTCCGATTCGATCTGAACTAAAGTTGGTGAAAGTGCTAAGGGTTAGGCAAGCAGCTGATAATCTGAATTTGAGAATAATACGTTAAAGGTCAGAGTTACTCGTATATGGTAGGGTAAAATATTCCGCCATGAGACTAGCTGGTGGGGGCGGGTGTTGCACTCTTAGTGCTCCGTTTTGTCTTAGTTAATTCTTGCTACTTCCAGTCGATTTTTTCCCGTTTACAGACGGGATCTCGTAATTCTATCTATGAATCCTTTGGCTGAACAAAATAACATGGCAGTAGGTTAAATGAAATAAAATATAAGACATCATCGTAACGAAAATATGCTATAACAATATGACAGCCTGTAATAGGTGGTTAGAACCTGACACGGAAGAGCATTGTACTACCAGACGATTTTATTCAGCTTAGGAAAGGCTCATCATACTTACGAATTATAAACAGTCTCTATTAATGCAATGAGTTTCAGACTGTTGAAAGAAAGCACGGGAAACGGCTTAAAAACACAATTAGGGCAAAGAGAACTACCGCTTGCCAATAAAAACCCAGCAAGTGAATTAACCAAACAAGCAAACTGTCCCCCTCCATCAGCAACTTCCTAACCCTTTTCCGAGAACACTGACAGCTGTATTTTCTGTGCTGTTTTTTTCGCTGGTTAATTTTTTGGTGCCGGTAGTTCACATTAGCATTCAAATTCGTGATTGGCTTTTAGCGCTGGTTTGTTCCCTCGTCAGGCCAAAATGAAGTTAGAGGGCGAATTACCATTTGCCTGTTTGGAATGTATTGTGTTGGGAATTCCCTTTGGTACATATTTATGGTATATAGTCTAAAAAATTTAGTGTTTTATGTGTTCTTTAACTGTTTTTCATGTTTATATTTATGAATCGGAGTGGGTTTTCCGCTTGCAGTGCATGGTAGTGTAGTACAGAATATACATACAATCATATACATAATATATATATATATATATATATATATATATATATATATATATATATATATATATATATATATATACACGTTATTTTTAGAGTATGTGTAAAAACCGAACTGAAACTTAAATTAATCACTGGTCTGGCCGGGATTTGAACTCAGGCCCTCACTTTTCATACGCGCTCACGTTACCACTGAGCCAAAAACAAAATTCCCGCTTTGATTCTAAGCAACGCGGGCTTTTATATACCCCATTACATCACTCTTTTCTCCCCTTGGTGATTAATTTGGTCAGTTTCGAACACACGTGGTAGCATAGCTCATTGGAGGCCACCTAGGGGAGCTACAGACCACACCGGACAGCTAACCCCCCGGAATGTAAGGCTGTCAACATCATGATTGCCCTCAAGGCCTTGCCTCACATCCCACACTGCTGCCAACCAATGTAACGGGGGTTTGTGTTTTACGCCGGGTCGTTTTGTCGTTCATGCCGACCGCCACCAGAATACCAAGTAAAAGAACGACCCAGCCCCCTTCACTCTCGTTACTGCATGCATAAGAAAAAGGGTAATATAACAGGTAATTAACTTAAACTATATCTTATTAAAGTCTAGGTTATAATCTTAGAAAGTACACACTTTCTCTTGCCTACTTAGGACCACCACTACTGATAAATACAAGGAATACTCAAGACACGGGTGGGTTGGGTGCTTGAAGTAGGGTTCAGAGGTAGGTGTAGTGAGGTAAGTAAGAGGTATGGTCTCCATCGAACAATCTCTCTACTCGGGCATTTCTTCCCCAGCACCAGTGCCCTCTTTAGGAGGGCAATATAACCCACAGATCCATTGGAAGTATGAGTGCGAGAGGGATTCCTGTCCAACTCCGTTCCGTGTCGTGTTATAGATAAAGGTGAGAGGGGAACCCCCTACAGGGATGAGACGTGGGAAAATTCCATTTACCAACTTTTTCTCTTAGCTAATTTAGCAGTATGAATTTAATATGAGAGGAAGTGTTATCGAATACGATTGTCATCGTGCACTCGTCTGCTTTTATAATTCAGTTTTACTAGGATTTTATGAAATCGAGGGGAAAGCAGAACGTTAGTTAACCCCAGAAGAACAGTAACGTCAGGTTCGCGGGTATTTGAGTTAAGGATGGCGGGCAGTTCAAATCCAGTCTTAAGCCCATTGCATTCGAGGAACCTTAATATTAAAGTAAGTACAAATATTATTGTGCCTATTTTTGGCGACAAGTGAATGAAGGGAAAAGTCTTACTCAGAACTTATAAATGACCTCTACAGGCTACTGGCACCATTACATATGAAGGTAACAAAGAATACTCTAAACAGAACGAAAGAAATCTAGATCATGGATGTGGATAACACGATTGTAAAACGATGAAGAGTAATGTATACCTGTATGCTGACGTGGAAATAACATCTCTAATAGTCTAATCTGAATGTGAGAAAAAAAAGTGGGGGAATGTCCTTTACGGGGTGGGTGTCACGAATAGGGCGTAGAATCAATTCAGTAGACGATAGAAATACGACACTGAAGAAAGTAAGTGAAGAAAAGGTATTGCAGTTTTAAAGCGGATGAACTGAGGAATGGATGAGAGAAAGAAATGGTCTGAGCACTAAGATATGCATGACAGCCCAGGAAAGTTTTGGACAGACTCTGAGCCAGAAGTGTGTTTCGGAGTCCTGGTTCCTCTGACAGAGGGAAGGATGGCAGAGAACATACAGCGACCACTGAGGGAAGGATGGCAGAGAAGACTGTACAGCGACCACTGAGGGAAGGATGGCAGAGAAGAATATACAGCGACCACTGACGGATTGGTTTGCTTTGCGTAGCACTGCAATTCCTGCTCGAGGATGTCTTTTTCCCCTTCAGTTTCATGCTTTATATTCATATTTTATCCTTGCTAATGCCAGATGATATAATTCAGTTTAGGACAGATATATAAGAGTGAAAGAGTTCATGAAGGCCATATTTAACCTCCCCCCCCTGCTCATAAACTTCTTCAAAAGCTGAATAAAATTGTCTGGTAGTAGTAGCAATAAATTATAGTTACGGTACGTCATCGGAGAGGAGTGATTAAATTATATCCTAGCTAATATCAGACTTTTTCATTTAACTTAGGAATAGGAAGCTGAGTATGAAAATAAACTTGTTGCATGACAGTATTTTGATCCCTAAAGTAACGCATGCGAGTGAAGCACTGACGCTGTTCGAAAGACACAGTTCAAGAATGTGTGGGGTAGAAATGAGATACCTGAAAGAAGCGTATGGGGAAAGCTTAAGGAGAAAGCTTTGCTACACAGACATGAGAGGAAACTCAGGAGTGTTTTGGTGTTATGTGCATGCACTTTTATAGTGTTAGGAATACCATGATATGGTCTGGACATGCGGAAGGAACGAAGAATGAAAGACGGACTAAGACAGCGTATGTGAGTCAGGTGGATGGGGAGAGAGGGAGAGGGAGACCGTGCATGATGTGAAGGGACAGGGTGGAGAGGTAAATGAATGAGTGGACTGCATGGGAGGAAGAGCTTCCTGATGGCAGAGAACAGGGCGAGGTGGAAGTGATTTATTAGTGGCCACCCTCTCCGGCATCACAGTTCTGGCTATAAAGAGAATTAGAGAATCCTCCTTCAAAGTGAAAGGGTTACTGAAGCCTGGCTAACCCCCTCCAGTTCGAAAAATATATCACGGTCAGAATAAAATCGTCTGACAGTAAAAAAAAAAAAATGTGCATTAAAGGTGGTATACAGCTAAAAAAAATCAAGGAGGGTAAGGCAGTGTCCAGACAGACGAGAGAGGGGGAAGAGAAAAAGATCCTGGACAGATTTCTTGTGAGCTGTGGATGCTTTCTGGGTTCTAATGTAACCCACTCAAACTTAGGCTAATATTATCATGTTGAATATAACTTTGTAATAAACTGACATCTTGCGTCCTGAATAGTGAATATGTTGTGTTAGTCACGAAGAAGTGCTATGTAAAGATTTTAAAGCTCTTGTATTGCCTTATTTCCCAATGAGCTACGATAAATAAACTGCAAAATGACGAGAATCACCTATTCCTTTACCGGTCTGTTTTGCATATAACAGCTTGTATGTTACACACACACACACACACACACACACACACACACACACACACACACACACACACACACACACACACACGAAAGAGAGAGAGAGAGAGAGAGAGCGTACAAAGGAGTACGATGGAAAGCAAACAGCAACAGACCTTATGGTCCATTCGAGGCTGTTGTTACAGAGTACACTATGACTACGAGGTCTAAGTCTGCATGCTAAAGGATAAGGATAGTAAAGCAAGAAGGCTCTCCCCACCTCCAAACTCCAGTTAAAACCAGCAAGAAAAAGTGAGAAAAACCACCATGCAGCATGGAAAAACCGACATGGAAATTTCACAGGATAGACTGAAAAGGAAAAGCTACATTCTATAGTACTTTATCTATAACCTACCAATATGAATAACCTGAAAGAGAAAGTAGTAAAGTAACATGAATAATTAAATAAATAAATAACTGCATGTCACTTTGTACGGGTAAGTTGAGTTAACGGGGCGTCTGCGGACACAGCATGGAAATTGCACAGTGCACAGTGTGGATGTTCAGGGGTGGTGCGGCAGCCTTGCCTGGCACTATTAAAATAGGTAGCAGTCAATCAGGCCGCAGCTCCGTTCATGCCACTGAGACTAGGAACTTTCCCATGCAGGACAAGCACACAAGTCACCCCCTGAAGCAGTGACCCCTGGTATATTAAACAAATCCCAAAGGTGGTCGGTTAACTAACAAGGACCCTCAGTGATCCACAGCCCATCACAGCTCGAAAGTATAAGTAGTGACCCTTAACTCGGGGCTATCTGTGCATATCCTAGTCTGTGCATACACTATACTTGCATTTAATAAATTGATCCAGGCTTTTTAAAAAATTATACATACACAAGTGTTTTACTCACGAGTAAACAAATTAAGCTGGGGGTTAAACGACAAATACTTATCCAGGCGACTTTTAAAGATCGGTACTGTATTACAATTTACTACATTGGAGGGCAATTTATTCCATATACTTACAACCCTATTGAAGAAGAAATGCTTAGCTTCATGCAACTGGAATCGTTTGCCAATTATGTTATGCCCATTGCCTCTGGTATAATTCGAGTGATCAACTGTGAAGTATTTATCGACAGCCATGTTATCATGTCCTTTGAATAGTTTGAATACTTGAATTAAATCTCCTCCTAACGTCCGTTTAGTTAGGGTAAAGAGATTCAGGGCTTCTAAACGTTCCTCATATATACGGTTTATTTCTCAATCTAGGTATCATCTTTGTCATCCTTCTCTGTACTCTTTCAAGCTTTTCCATAGCCTTTTTGTAATACGGTGACCAAAGCTGAATGCAATAATCCAACTGCGGGTGTACTAAGGAATTATACAAAGTGAGGACGATATTATCGGATTTATATTCAAATGCACTGCCTATGAATCCAATCAATTTATTGGCTTCTTTCACAGCTTCTGTTCATTGTGTGCTTGGTTTCAAATTGTTTGCTACTATAATTCCTAAGTCTTTTTCATGGTTTACCCTATCAAGTTGGACATTATTCATGCTATAACTAGCTCTTACATTTTTACTGCCAATGTTTAGCCTCTTGCATTTAATAACTTTGAAAACCATTTGCCAAACTTAGGCCCAGTTAAACAGTTGATCAAGATCTCTCTGAATTGCCTGCCTTTGCAGTGCTGTATCTGCTCTGTTACCTATTTTAGTGTCATCAGCAAATATTGAGATCTTACAACACAATCCTTCATCAATATCATTTACATATATTATGAAAAGAATAGGACCAAACACTGAACCCTGCGGCACTCCACTTGTAACATTTATCCAGTCTGACTCTTCCATTTATTACAACTCTGCTTTCGTCCAGTAAGCCAATCTTCTACCCACCCAAGAACACTGCTGCTGAAACCATGTGCCTTGTGCTTCTGAAGGAGTCTTTTGTGTGAGGCAAGAGTGATTATTACGAAAACCATGTTGCGAATCTTTGATGAGATTGTTTGTTTCCAAGTGTTTCACAAACTTGTCTCTGATAACAGTTTCAAGCAGTTTGCAAACCACCGATGTTAAACTAATTGAGTGATAGTTTTCTGGTTGGGCTCTGTTGCCCTTTTTGAATATTGGGATTACGTTAGCAAGCTTCCATTCATGTGGCACCTTACTGCTCTTAAGTGAGAAGTTAAAAAGTTCAGATAAAGGCTTTGATATTTCATTCTGTAGTGCCTTCAATACACGTGGCGATATTTAGTCCGGTCCCGGTGTTTTATTCTCTTTTAATCTGCTAATTGCTTGAAGTAGCCTACATCACGATCACTAACTGTAATGTCAGTGATTGTGTTGCCCTTTTCTATAGGAATGGGGGAAACAACAGGTATCATATTTATATTCTCTGTTGTAAATACTGACACGAAGAAAGTATTACGAATTTTCGTCATCATAGTTTCATCATCAGTGTGCTCTCCGTTATCTGTGATTAAGGGACCAATTGTTGGAGTTATTACCTTTTTGCATCTTATGTAACTGAAAAATTCTTTGGGATTTGATTTACTGATATTTGTGCAATATAAGCCTCAAGGTTTTTCTTACTGCATTTAATTAATTTTTTGGTTTTCTGTTGAAGGGCGTCATATTTATTTCTACCACTTTCAATCTTTGTGGTATTATAATTTTTATATGCAAGATTTTTTGTTTCCTGACAATGTTTAATGTCGGAGTTCCACCATTTAGGTTTAGAATTTTTAGCAGGCCTTCTGTTGTGCATTGGAATACATAATCTGATGGCACTGTTGAGAGTTTCTGTAAAAAAAATTCCATGCATTATTGATATCTAAAGTTTCCACAATGGGATGCCTGTCACCTGCACCTACAATTGCCCTTAATTTCTTAAAATTTGCCCTCTTAAACTAGAGCACTTTTCGCAACTGGCCTTGACACTGTCTTCACTGAATTT
>NC_136982.1:26530826-26575826 GCF_032717465.1 Coenobita brevimanus
ATAAACAAAACCCCTTGTCCTGATAATATATTACCGGGAATTCTCAAAGTAGCAAAAAATGAGTTACTACTGCCACTCTCTGTGTTATTCAATAAATCGTTAAGTACTGGGAAAGTTCCATGCGAATGGAAACTAGCAAATGTAACACTAGTTTTCAAAAAAGGAGGTAAGTCGCACCCAGGAAATTACAGACCAATCAGCTTAACATTAATAATATGCAAGGTACTGGAAAAAATCATAAGAGATAAAACAGTTAATTATCTAGAAGAAAATAATATAATTAAAGACTCGCAGCATGGATTCAGGCATCGTCATTCATGCTTAACTACCTTACTGGATTTCTTCCATGGTCTTTACAAATTATATGATGACTCAAGAGCAGTAGATATAATTTACCTCGACTTTCAGAAAGCATTTGACACTGCCCCTCACAAACGTCTCATGGGCAAAATAGAAGCATATGGAATAAAAGGAAATACGCAGAAATGGTTACAAGACTGGCTCTCAGACCGAAAACAGCGAGTTGTGATAAACGGAAAGGAATCCAAATGGCGTAATGTGACTAGCAGCGTTCCCCAAGGCTCAGTACTTGGACCGATACTTTTTATTATCTATATAAACGATATTGATGAGGGTCTAAATTGTAAAGTATCCAAATTTGCAGATGATACTAAAATAACCAGCAAAGTAACTTCAAAATTACAGTGGCAGCAGTTACGAAATGACCTTAATACTTTAGCAAGCTGGGTAGAAAAAGAGCAAATGAAATTCAACACAGAAAAATTTAAAATACTTCATTCTGGAAGTAAGAACGTCCATGCGAATTACAAAATGAATACTATCCAGTTATCAAGTACAGACACTGAAAAGGATCTTGGTGTGTTAATATCAAATGACCTAAAACCGAGTAAACAGTGCAATGAGGTGGTTAATATTGCAAACAAGCTGGTGCGTTTTAATGGAAGAACTTTCGAGTTTAAATCAGAAAAAGTCATACTTGCCTTGTACAATTCATTAGTGCGCCCCCATCTTGAGTACTGTCTGCAATTCTGGTCTTCATACTACAGAAAGGACATAGAAAAATTAGAGAAAATACAGAGAAGAATCACAAAATTGATGCCAAGACTTAGAAACAAACCATATGAGGAATGCCTTGAAGAACTTAATCTATTTAGCCTAACGAAGTGCAGGTTAAGAGGTGACCTTATTGAAGTTTTCAAAATCATAAAGGGATATGACAACTTAGACATGAATAAATATTTTGAAATGGACCGGTCGTGTCAAACCAGAAGTAATGGCAGCAAAATTATGGGAAAGCGTTTCCAATCCCATGAAGCAAAATACTTCTTCTTCAACAGAGTCGTTAATATCTGGAACAGATTTCTCTCAGATACTGTGAACCATATCTCAGTTAAGACATTCAAAAACAAAATAGACAAGTATTTGCACAAGAATCCTCAGCCGACTCTTTTTCTGTCCAAATAACTTGTTTTTATAGCTAAAAATAAGTTCATTCCCCTTTTGTCTACAAGACACCCCGTAAACAACGTACCCATACATAGCGTTGTATCACGTCATTATATATATTCTTCAATTTATTCAATGCAAATAAAGTAATGCAAGCACAGATTAGGATCTGAGTTAACGGTCACTACTCTTACTTCCGACCTGTGATGGGCTGTGGATCGCTGAAGGTCCCTGTGAGTCAAATGACCACCATCGGGATTTTTTTTAATGTACCAGGGGTCACTGCTTCAGGAGAAACCTGATGTACTTGTCCCACATGGGAGAGTTCTTTGTCTCAGTGGAGTGAATGAAGCTAGGGCTGATTGCCTTCTGCCTACCTAAAAAGCGCCAGGCAAGGCTGCTGCACCACCCCTAAACATCCACTCTGTGCACTGTGCATTCCCCTTTTGTCACCAGTTACAATGCAAAGAAAAGTAATATAAGCACTGAATAGGATCTGCATAGATAACCCTGAGTTAACGGTCACTACTCTTACTTTCGACCTGTGATGGGTTGTGGATCACTGAGAGTCCCTGTTAGTCAAGTGACCACCATCGGGATTTTTTTAATGTACCAGGGGTTACTGCTTCAGGAGGAAACTTGTTTACTTGTCCCACATGGGAGAGTTCCATGTTTCAGTGGAGTGAACGGACCTAGGGCCTCACTGACTGCTGCCTACCTTAAAAGCGCCAGGCAAGGCTGCCGCACCACCCCTAAACATCCACACTGTGCACAGTGTAGTTTCCACGTTATGTCCACAGACGCCCCATTAACTTAATGTCTATCTATCTCTCTATCAATAGCCCGACGCCCTACTCCCGCAAAGGGTGGCCACAGACAAAAAGTCTCCAAGTCGCTCTGTCACCTACCATTTGACTACCCTCCCCTCAACGCACCCCCCCCTCCCTCATATATCTCTCAACTCCATCCCTCCACCTCATCCTCGGTCTACCCCTCCTTCTCCCTCCCTCCACCTCTCCTACATACACCCTCTTAGTCAGTCTTTCATTCTCCATTCTCTCCACATGTCCAAACCACCTCAGTGTATTTCTCCTAATCTTCTCAACCACATCCACATCCACCTCACAACGTTCCTTCACTTCTTCATTCGTCAACCTGTCCCTCCATGTCACTCCACATGCTCCTCTCAAGTAACTCATTTCTACTGCTCTCACTCTTGACTTGTTCCCCTCTTGCAGGGTCCACCCCTTGTTTCCATACGTCAGGGTAGGGATCACAATACTATCATGCAGTGACTTCTTAACTTCCATACTCACCTCCCTATTCCTCATCACTGTTTTCAGTGAACCAACAACTTTCCTTCCCTGCTGTACCCTTTCATGAACTTCATTCCCCAAAGTTCCATGATTACTCATCACATTACCCAAGTACTTGAATGCACTCACATTCGCCATATCCTCACCATCCAACCTGTACATTCTGTGACTTCATTCCTCTCAAACACCATAACTTTACTTTTGGTTACAATAACTTTCAGCGTCCTCCTCCTACACACTGTCCCGAATTCATTCACCAAACCTTGCAACTCCCATTCATCTTCACTCAACAATACAGTATCATCAGCAAACAGCAACACCGGAATCTTCCAAATCTCACCTCATTCATCAGAGCCACCCCCACATCCACTGCCCTACCTTGCACCTCCTTTACAACCCCATCCATGTATATATTAAACAGCCATGGAGACATCACACAACCCTGTTTCAGTCCCACATTGAGATCAAAGAACTCACTCAGCTCACCATCCACTCGACCATAGCCCTAGCTCCTTCGTACATATTCTTCACAGAACTCAACAATTTCCCCTCCACTCCATATATTCTTAATACCTTCCACATACCTTGCCTATCTATTCTGTCATAAGCTTTCTCCAAGTCCATGAAGGCAGCATACACTTTCTTTCCCTTCTCTACATACTTCTCCACTAAACATCTTAAAACAAATATCTGATCCACACACTCTTTTCCCTTCCTAAATCCCCCTTGTTCTTCTTAACTTAATGTACCGTTTTATAATGTCATGCCGAAACTATTAGTTTATTTGATTACTTTCTCTTTCAGGTTACTCAAACGGGTAGCTTATAGACAAAGTATTATAGAACGTGACTTTTCCTTTCCAGTATTTCATGTGAAATTTCCATGTCAGAGTTTCCATGCTGCTTGATGGTTTTTCTCACTTTGTCCTGGGGGGTTTGGGGGTGGGGGGGAGCCTTCTTGCTTTACTATCCTTATCCTTCAGCATGTAGAGTTAGATCTTGTAGTCATAGTTATCTCTGCAAAAGCAGCCTCGAAAGGACCAGAAGGTCTGTTGCTGTTTGTTTTCCTATGTAATCCTATGTAATCCTCCTCCTCTTCCTCTTTCTTCACCTCCTTCTCCTCCTCTTCCTCTTCCTCTTCCTCCTATTGAAGTTTTCAAAATCATGAAGGGATATGACAACTTAGACATGAATAAATATTTTGATATAGACCGGTCGAGTCAAACCAGAAGTAATGGCTGCAAAATTATGGGAAAGCGATTCCAATCCCACGAAGCAAAATACTTCTTAACAGAGTTGTAAATATCTGGAACAGATTACCCTCAGATACCGTGAACAGTATCTCAATTGAGACATTCAAAAACAAATTAGACAAGTATTTGCACGAGAATCCTCAGCTGACTCTTTTTCTGTCCAAATAACTTGCTTTTATAGCTATGGTACATGTAAGTTCATGCCCCTTTTGTATACAAGACATCCCGTAAACAACGTACCCGTAGATAGTGTCGCGTCACGTTGTTATACATATTCAATTTATTCAGTGCAAACAAAGCAATATAACCACAGATTAGGATCTGCACAGATAACCCTGAGTTAACGGTCACTACTCTTACTTTCGACCTGTGATGGGCTGTGGATCACTGAAGGTCTCTGTTAGTCAAGCGACCACCATCAGGATTTTTTTTAATGTACCAGGGGTCACTGCTTCAGGATGAAACTTGTGTACTTGTCCCACATGGAAGAGTTCCCTGTCTCAGTGGAATGAACGGAGCTAGGGCCTGATTGACTGCTGCCTACCTTAAAAGCGCCAGGCAAGGCTGCCGCACCATCCCTAAACATCCACACTGTGCAGTCCCCTCGTGTCTACAGGACACCCCGTAAACTTAACATAGCATCACGTCACGTCATTATACGTTTTTCGATTTACCCAAAGCAAATGAGGTAATATACAGTAAGCACAGATTAGGATCTGCACAGATAACCCTGAGTTAACGGTCACTACTCTAACTTTCGACCTGTGATGGGCTGTGGATCACTGAGGGTCCCTGTTAGTCAAGTGACCACCATCGGGATTTTTTTAATGTACCAGGGGTCACTGCTTCAGGATGAAACTTGTGTACTTGTCCCACATGGGAGAGTTCCTTGTTTCAGTGAAGCGAACGGAGCTAGGGCCTGATTGACTGCTGCCTACCTTAAAAGCGCCAGGCAAGGCTGCCGCACCACCCCTAAACATCCACACTGTGCAGTGTGGAGCTTCCATGTTATGTCCACAGACTTCCCATTAACTCAATGTACCAGTTTATAATGTCATGCCATAACTATTATTTTATTTGTTCACTTTCTCTTTCAAGTTACTCAATCGGGTAGCTTATAGATAAAGTATTATAGAATGTGACTTTTCCTTTCCAGTGTCTCCTATAAAATTTCCATGTCAGTTTTTCCATGCTGCATGGTGGTTTTTCTTACTTTTTCCTGGAGGGCTTGGTGGTGGGGGGAGCCTTCTTGCTTTACTGTCCTTATCCTTCAGCATGTAGAGTTAGATCTTGTAGTCATAGTTTTCTCTAACAAGCAGCCTCGAAAGGACCATAAGGTCTGTTGCTGTTTGCTTTCCTGTGTAATCCTGTGTAATCCTCATTGTCATCATCATCGTCGTCGTCATCGTCTTCCTCCTCCTCCTCCTCCTCCTCCTCTTTTTCTTCCCTGGTCAGTACCTCTTCTTCCATATTCTCCCTTTCATCTTTTCTATCCCTCCCCCTTTTTCTACCCTACAGAATTACCCGACTGTATGTTACTTCTCTTCTGCTCTCAGGCTTTGTCTTTCTGTCTCCCTCCAATTTCCATGAATAAGTACGGAAACAACGAGAAAACAAATAACTAAACAAGTATACAAATAACAAGCAAGAAAGGAAACGAACAAGTAAAATGTCACAAACAAGCAAAAAAGCCACAAATAACAAAACAAGAAAACACGACCACAAACAAAACAGCAAATAAATAAACAACTCCACAACCAAGTAAACACGGGCACAAAATTGATGAGTGAGGAAATAATGCTACAAATAAGTAAACAATGCCAGAAAAAGACAAGAGGCAAGTAAAAAAGTCACAAAATACTAAACAAGGGCCAAGCAAGACAAGAAACAGGTAAGCCTGACAAGCAACAAACAAGAGGGTGGCATCACCTCTCCAAGACTTGACCTGAGGCGACCCAACTTGTTAACTGCCCCCCACCCCCTCTAATGCACCCTCCCCCTCCATCCCCTCCCTCTCTCCTTCCTCCTGTCTCCACTCCCCTCTCTCACTGACGCTCTCTTCCCTCACCTTCCTCTCTGATGCTCCTCTGCCTCACTCTCTCTCTCTCTCTCTCTCTCTCTCTCTCTCTCTCTCTCTCTTTGCACACACACACACACACACACACACACACACACACACACACACACACACATATAGATAGATAGATAGAAAGATAGATGGATAGACAGATGAATAGATAGACATGCAGATATAGATGCATCTTCCTATCCCCTCCCCCTTCTTTGCCTCTCTCCCCGTTCTCAGTGATGTCTTCTCCCTGGCAGTGAAGTTCTATCTCCCCTCCTGTCACTGATGGTCCTTCCCCCCTCCCCCCGTCTCACTGATGCTCCCTTCCTTCCATCTCCTCCCTTCACCTCCTTCTTCCCTCTCTTCTCTCCATTTCTTCCAGTGATCCCTCCCTATCCCCATATTTCATCTTTATTCTCCTTCTGTCACTCATGTTTCCCTACCACCCCTCCCCTCCATTTCTTCTCTTAGTGATGCTCCCTTCCCAATGACTCCTTCTCCTCTTCCCCCATTCTCACCCCCTACTTCCCTTCCTCCTCCCCTTATTTTCCCCCGCCCTCCTTCCACTCGTCTTCTCCCTCCTTATCATCCTTTCTTTCTCGTCTCACTGCTCTCCATTTCTCTCTCTTCCTAATTCTCTCTTTGTTTCTCTTCCTATGGTTCTCACCGTCTCCCTTCTTCTCTCCTTTGCTACTTTTCCCCTCTCCCCTCTTGTTAATGCCCCCTTCCTCTCCCTCCCGTCCTCTCCCTCCCTCTCCTTTTTCTTATCCTTAGCTCTCGCATTTACTCCCCCTCTCAGGTCCTGCTCTTCTCCCTCCCATCTTTCCTTTTTTCTTTCACTCTTCCTTCCACCCTTCCATATTCTCTCTTGCCATCCCTCCCTCCCTCCCTCCCCCTTTCTTTCACTCCCCTGAATCACTTTCTTTTCCTCGCGTCTTCTTCCAGACTTCCCTCCTCTCCTATTCTGCAAGGTAAGCAGTAAAAGCTCTACAATTCACACTACCGCAAATAACTCAATGGGCAGAAATTAAATCCGCTCATTGACACTATGTATATACAGTATATTAATGCTACGACTGTCCTTATACCTCAAGAAAGTGTAGGTCAGGCCGAAGCTGTTGCATCTTCATCTAGCTTTCTGTCTACCTACGTACCTACTCACTTGCCTCCTACTTGTCTGTCTTTGTCTTTAATTGATAGTTTTGTTAGTTATTACCTTCCCTATGCCAAACAGCCACGAAAGGACCAAAAGGTCTGTTGCTGTTTGCTTTCCTTTGTACCCCTCTGTACCTTTATACATACCGATCTCTCTGTCTATCTGTATACTTGTCAATCTATCTAAAGTATATAACGAACTACTTTTCTATCTGTCTAGCTAGCAACGCCACTTGCCTTAATCCCAGAAGGGGTAGCCACAAACAAATCGTCTCGCTGTCGCCCTGCCCTCGGCCATCAGGTTGCCCTCTCTCCATCTCACTTCTCCTCTCCCATATACCTCTCTTCTCTATCGCTCCATCTCATCCTCAGTCTCCCCCTTCCACTGCACCTCACTCACATACACTCTCTTAGTCAGTCTCTCATTCTCCATACTCTCCATATGGGCAGACCATCTCAAAGTATGTCCATATCAACACCACAACGCTCCTTCACTTCCTCATTTTTCTGTCTGTCTCTCCATGTAACAGCACACGCTCCTTTCAGGTAAATGATCATAATAAACTCAGTATTTACGTGGATATATTTTCTACCACGCACAAAGAACACGGAAACACAAGGAAGGGTCAAAGCCGGTAGAGACCAAAAAAGTGATAAAAAAGAAGATAAGAACTTTATTAAAATGGCCATCAATGAGGAAGTAGACAAGGAAACAACTGAATATGTAAACAAGGCAAGAAACAAGTGGACAAGACAACAAACATGCCATTAAAGGGGAAATAAATGGAACAAATAATTGAATACCCTATGTAAACAGGGAAACAAGCAGGTAAACCAACCACCAAACATTACCAAAGCAAGTATACAAAGCCACAAACTAGTAAGCAAGACAACAAACAGTAACAAAGCAAATAATCAAGGAAGGCCACAGTCAAGGTACCCATCCATCCATCAATATGAAAGTAAACAAGACCACAAACACGTTAGCAAGTCATCACACAATATCAAAACAAGCAAACAAAGCCAAAGCAAGTAAACAAAGGTACGAACAAGGAAACAAGACATGAACAAACAAGGACAAGGGAGATGAGTCACGTCATCTCTCCTCAACTTGGCCTGAGGCAACCCAACTTGTTAACTGACCCCTCATCCTTCCCCTCTCCTATTCCCCTCCTATCCCCCCCCTCTCTCTCTCTCTCTCTCTCTCTCTCTCTCCTTCTCATTGATGCTCCCCTCTTCTTCCCACCACCCTCTGCCTCGCCTCTCCTCCCTCTCCCTCTCTCACTGATGCTTCCTTTCCTTCCCTTTTACCCTCATCCTCCCCTCCTCCTTCTTTATCGTCATCTGCTTCTGTCTCTCCTTTTACCTCTCCATCTCTCTTCCTTCCCACCTTTCCCCTCCCTCTACCTCTGCTTCTTCCAGTATTTTTATCTTTTCGTCTCCTTTCTTTCTTCCGCTTCTCCATTCTTTCCCCTACTCTTCTCTCTCACCCTTCCCGTCTCTACATCCCTCTCTGCCTCACCCTCCCCTTTCCCTCCTCTTCCCCTTCCTTCCTCTCCCTTCCCTTTTCATCCCTCTGTCCCTACTGTATTGCCTGGTGTCGACATACTGTACATGTTGGCATAGCTGATAAGAGTATTAGTGGATATTACCAGGCAGTGTGGAGTGCTGTCATGGGCGTTGTACGTATCCCTGTTATGGTTAAAGTCTGTGTTGATTAAACAGCACCAAGGTCGTGTTGAATGTTGATGGTCGGGTGGACTACTGATCCCACGGCTGAACAGTCAGGGATAAAACTTCGCATAATATTTTCACCACTTCTGCTTCTCTTTTTTCTTAGTTGGCCAATATGCCTAAGCGTAGAAAGGTTTGGTACGTTTTTATGAACAGAAATGATCTTTTATATGATGTGTTAAGGGGGAAAGTGGGTGACATGCCCTAAATAGGAAGTGTACGCACTGGATCAGTCGAACAAGTTTTGTCTCTGACTGTGCACACAGTCAAAAATGCATCGCACAAGAAGGGTCCAATAATATCCCAAATTATCAACACGTTCGTGATGCTCGTTTTCTTTTTTTTTTAATAAAAACTTCCTAGAGATGATACGACATGCTACGAATAGTCAGTGTAAGGTATCCTCATGAAAGCTGGGCTGCCAACGTCAGGAAGTATAACTCGACACTTTTCAGTATCATCGTTTTTGAGGTCAGACTGTTTCGGCTGGATTGTGCGCTGATACTTACCGGTATTTGATAAAGTGAACATTCAGTCCACCTAGGTACAAAGAACAATTTGAGGGTATGATACCAGCCAGCAAAGGTGTACCCAGGGGTTACGTTCGTAAACCACATATCGCCTAAGTTTTGTATAAAACTCCTTGTTTAAATTTTCAGCTTCACTCAAACAGCTACATTCACAACCAAACTAAAATAAATATTAAAGTGAAAAATGCGAAAACTGAAATTATTCTGGTTGGTAATTAACTGTTATGGAGACCTGTTTATTTTAGAAAGTGGCTAACGACCTTAATAAGTACGGCCCCAAAACTGTCGGCGCCGAGGGAAGGGGTTCCACGGAGAAAACATCCTTGGTCCAGAATGTTGAGAGGCAGAGGGGGATGAGGGAGAGAAAGCACGTAACCTCTTCCAGCTTGTGATGTTCTTTTCTCTAGACAGTTTTAATAATTTGGTACTGAAGGCGACGATGAAGCCTATCTAATACCTGTGATTCGAAAACTCTTCTGACGTAACTAGAATCATCAGAAGATAGCAAGAACACAATATTACGTCAACGGATAATGAAGATTGTTCCTAACCCTATCGCCATAAGGATCTCTTTTAAGGTGAGCAAAATCATCTGGAGGTGGCAGTGACAAGGGGTTATAATAAAAGGGTTACTAACACAAAAACTTGTGTCCAGCTAGGTATGCTAAGCCGACTCCGTTCCTTCTTTACCCCTGCACAATTGTTGACTCTATACACTGATTTTATCAGCCCCTGTGTGGAGTACAACTCTCATGTGGGGGGAGGTTCCCCACATATAGCTCTTCTCGATAGGGTGGAGTCCAAGGCTTTTCGTCTCATTAACTCTCCTCCTCTTACTGACTCCCTTCAACCTTTGTCTCTTCGCCGCACTGTTGCATCTTTATCTCTTTTGTATCGCTACTTCAATGGTCACTGCTCCTCTGAACTGTCTGCTTGCATCCCTCCACCTCTACGTCAGGTGCGTAGCATCCGTCAAGCAGCAGACTCTCATCCCTTTTCTGTCCAACTCTCTAATGCCAGAGTTAAGCGTTACTCCCAGTCCTTCATTTATGCAACAAGTCAACTCTGGGGTCCTTCATTTATGCAACAGGTCAACTCTGGAACTGTCTCCCTCGGTCTGTATTTCCTGCTTCCTATGATCCCCAGTCTTTTAAATGCAGTGTGTCCAGGCATCTTGAAATGATCGGATCTTGAATTTGGCTCCCTCTTGTATTTTGTTATTCTCTTGGAAGGAACAGTTTTGCAGGCTCATGGCCTTGCATAAAAAGAAAAAAAAAACTAGGTGCCAACTCCCATCCACCTGTTTCCTCCCAGGACTCTCCTCCTGCCTTGACAAATTTTCCCACAGTGATAAATTTTCCTCTTGAAATTATTTTCCTCCTTGAACCTATTCCCCTCCTTGGACCCATTTTCCCCATGGACCTTTTTTATCCACTGAAGGATATGAGCCGTATGAGATGTTTGGCAGACAGTGCTTGCAGGCGTGACCGTTATGTAACAGCTTGTGGAACCAGTTTATTGCTAGTTTAACAAAGAGGTGCATGCGCCCCAGAGGACTGCTTACTCTACACCTAATTAGCTAGCAACCCAACATGGTGCAGTGAGTTGGATGATACGGACTCACCACAGGGACTCGGCTGCCATGCCTTAATGAAGTAGGACGTCTCCAGTGTCTCCCAGAGGATGCCAACCTCCCGCAGCAGCATGGCCCAGACATCTCCATGCTTCAGCTGTCCCAGGCTCAGAGTTTGTTGTCCTCCCAGTAGATGGTCATACAATCCCTTCAGGCAGACCTCACTGTGGCCTCTGGGAGGGGCCAAGGCACGGCACAGCCTCGTGTCCCTACCTTGGCAGCTCCTGAGATGTGCAAAATGGAGATGTCCTCTGCCACCTTCAGATCATGGCATCGGTCCATGGCATGCTGGTTGAAGCTCTGCAGTCTCACGCAACCTGACGCTACCCAGCATGGCCGCCTCCAGTGTGTGCCAGCTTGGCATTGGATGCCAGATATACCCACACTCAGTGGGAGGCCCTATCTACGGATGAGGTCCTGGGCACAGTGGGCACCCTCGTACTTCATTTGTCAAATAAGCAGTGCAGTGGGCAGAGTTCTTTAACACAGTGCAAGGTCAAGGAGAATCCATTAGTGAGTATCTCGTGAAATCTGCCCAGAAGGCTGCAGATTGTGCATTCAAGTGCCCAAATTGTGACACTGACCTAACCAACTATATGCTCCTAGGCAAGTTCATGGTGTGTCTTAGTGATCAGGCATTGAAAAGGCATGTGTACTAAAATTATGATACATTTACAAGTGGTTATGTCCTGAGGGCAGTGTGTTACACATACGAAGTGGCCCGTGCCGACATGGGCCATGATGAAAGTTGGCGGGAACGCCCTCGTGCGGCTGGCAGAGGCAACCCTGGTGACGTTGCCTGGGCACCCCCCACTGCTGCAGCAACCTGACCCACCCCGGTCTCAGTCATGCCCTCCCCACAATCGTGCAGGAACTGTGGTGACACTCATGGCCAGGGACGGGAAAACTGACCAGCAAATTCTATGAAGCACCATTCATGCCAGAAAATTGGCCACTCGAAGAAGTGTCGTAGGAGGGCAAAGTCCCTTGCTGGGGGTTATGCGGCCTCGGCAACCGCCCCCCCCCCCTCAGACCTGGAGAGTGCTGTGGCCATTGTCAGAGCCCACCTGTCCCGCCAACCCATGACTGAGATCTCCATTGGCCAGGGCACTAATGGGTGTGTGTAGCCAGTTCGGATCTACTCTCATCCCTACAGATAAAGCCTGTGCTGTTAGAGTGTTGGGCTAGCATCAGGGACATGGCCAACCTACACCTGCGATGCCTGGTGTCTGCCCCCTGCAGGAGTGACATCAGTGGGTGATGGACCACCCAGGATATTTAGTTTGTCAAGTCAGCTGAACAATTCTACATCACCCTAGATACCTGCAAATCTTTGGGACTCATCCATGCTTCTCCCACCTGGCACCTACAGTGTGCAATGTCCAGGTGGAGGGGACCACTTCCCCCCTCCTCTGCTCCCACCATGCCTCCAGGTCCACTCTTTACCCCAGTGCAGGAGAATGTCCCCAGGCTAGTGCAGTGGCTCCTCCAGCATTTCTCCACCACGACGTTCAACACATCGAGAGAGCCTCACCCTGTTTGTCATGGTTCGTAAACCCCACCACAATTACCTCCTTCCCAGTGCCACTCAGTATGCCTGCCACACGCCTGTCTTGATGCCAAACCATTGGGAAGCCGAGGGGAAGGCCAAAATCGACAAGGACATCAGGAGGGGCATGCTGCAGCCCGTCCCCACAGACAAGACCACGGAGTGGTGTGCCAGAATGGTGGCAGTGGCCAAGAAGTCTGGCCAGCCCAGGCACACAGTAGACTACCAGCACCTCAATGCGTGCTGTCGCAGGAATACTGACCACACCCAGGCACCTTTCAACATAGTGTCTAGCTTTCCACTCCATTCTTACAAGATGGTGGCTGACACCTACTGGGGGTTTCATCAGTTAGAATTCGATGAGGAGGGCCAATGCCTCAACACCATCATCACACTGTGGGGGAGATATCAATACTGCCAGACCCCTATCGCCATTGTTCCACGTCTGATGCTTACCCCTAAGGTTCGACGTTGCAATTCAAGGCATTCAAAGGAAATGCAAATGCATGGATGATGCTCTGCTATTTGACTGAGTGTGGAGGAGGCTTTCTGGCATACATATTAATTCCTGCAGACTTATGCCGAGAAAGGCATCACCTTTAAGCCAGAGAAGTTTGCCTTCTGTAAGAGGGAGGCTATTTTCGTGGGCTATCACTTGGGCTGGAATTTGTACAAACTCACTGACAACTGCTTGGCAGCCATCAAGACCTTCCCTATGCCAGAAATGCCAACCATATTGGACATCAGGTAGTGGTTTGGTTTCCTGAACCAACTGGCTCTGTTCTTGGCAACAGCCAATGTCAAGGAACCATTCAAGGAACTACTAAAGAAGCCGTCAGGAAAGCATGTATACTTGGATGACCAGCTACGTACTAAGTTCTGTCAGGCACAGGACATCATATGTCAATTAGCCAAGGAAGGCCTGACCTACTAGAACAGGACTCACCCCACTGTGGCTATCACCGATCGGAGTAGAGACGGCATAGGCTATGTGATCCTCCAACAATACTGTAGTTGTTTGTCCACCAAAGTGCCCTTCTGCTGCAAGGGTGGGTGGCACCTTGTGCTCTGTGACAGTCGTCATCTCTCCCAAGCGGAGGCAGGTTACACACCAGTGGAAAGGGAGGCATCTGCTGTGGTATGGTGCCTGCACAAGGCATGACTCTTGCTGTTGGGATGCCCCAACCTTACCATCGTGACCGACCACCATCCTCTTGTGAAACTGCTGGGGAACAAGGCCCTCACAGATGTGGTCAATCCCAGGCTGTTCAGGTCCCAGGCTACATCCCCTAAGACTAAGTGGCAGTTGCGGACCTACTTCACCTGACGAGGGGGCCCTGGAACGGATCTCCACGGATGGCAGGATAAACCTCATCAGTGAAGAGATGGAAGTCTTCTTCGGAGCGTGGGGAGTGGCTATATGCCTTTCATCCACCCAGTACCCACAATTGAATGGTCATGCAGAGGCAGCCGTAAAGACAACCAAGAGGTTGATATGGGACAACACAAGTGGGAGTGGCAGCCTCGGCATGGACAAGGTCTCGCTAGCCCTCCTTCAGTACTTGAACACCCAATTCCATGGGGTTAACAAGTCCCTCGCCCAACTGGCCACTGGCAGGCAGCTCCAGAATGGGGTGCCTACTGCCAGGCAGCACCTGCAGGTGGATAGGTACTGACGTCAAGCTCTCCGAAGGTGCGAGAGACAAGTAGCCAAGATGCAAAAGCGGCTGCATGCTCGTGACACCCCCAGGGCATTAGTGCCGCTGCAGCCTGGTCACCATGTCTGCATTCAGAACCAGGCCTCCAATCTGTGGAACAGAACAGGTATTGTGTTGGAGATTCTACCCTACAGGCAATACACAGCGTGGCTAGATGGTGGTGGCCACCTCTCCCTCAGGAACAGGTGGCACTTGTGGGTCATTGCTCCACCCCCTAACCCTACATACCTGTGGCCCTCCACACAGGCACCTATGCCACCCTCTGCCCCACCCACCAAGCTGGCACGCCCAGCACCCTCAATACAGAGTCTTACACCACCCTCAACTGCTCCAGGATGCCCTTGGCAGGTGGCTCAACGGCCCACATAGTTAAATGACTATGCTTTGTCGTGTAGCTGTTATGTATTATATGTAAAGTACTACTATAAGTACTATTATGCCTGTTTGATGTATTACATGCATACCACAGTATGTAGCAGTACGACAGAGCTGTTAAGTGTCACATATTAGGCGTTATTGCGCCTCTATACAGTATGTCTTGTACGTAACTTATTTACTGTCATGTATTAGTATTAAATTCACTGTGCCCCAGTGATACTTGCCCCGTGCTAACGCTTATATCTACCGTGTGATATGTATCATTATTATGCATGTTACTGCATATTAAGTACTGCCATGCCCCAATAATTTCCGTCCGTTGCTATTATGATGATGTCAGACTGCCCTCTCTCTTTTGAGAGAAGTCATCTTGGAGGGGAGATGTAGGATATGCACCATATGAGATGTTTGGCAGCCAGTTCTTACAGGCGCGGCTGTTATGTAACAGCTCGTGGAAATCAGTTTGTTGCTAGTTTAATAAAGAGGTGCACGCACTCTGGAGGTCTGCTTACCCTACACCTGATTAGCTGGCAACCCAACACCCATGAACTTATTTTACCCATAATCCAATTTTATCCCTTGAACGTATAGCCTAATTCCGATTGGGCTTATTTTCCCCACTGATCTATTTTCACCATGAACCTATTTTCACCAAGAACCTATTTTCACCATGAACCTATTTTCGCCATGAACCTATTTTCACCATGAACCTATTTTCACCATGGGCCTATTTTCACCATGAACCTATTTTACCCTTGGCCATATGTGCCCCATGGACATACTGTCTCCCTGGACCTTTTCTTCACATGGACCTATTTTTTCCCTGAACCTATTTTCTTTCTTGGACGTCTTTTCCCCCATGGATCTATTTTTCCCTGAGGGACCTATTTTCCACTGTGGACCAACCTTCCCTCTTGGATCTAGTTACCCACTTGGACCTACTTTCATTCTGGACCTGTTTTCCCCTTTGGACCTTTTTCCCCCGGACCTAGTTTCCCCTTGGACCTATTTTCCACTTGGACATGTTTTCTCCCTCGGCCCAATTTTTCCCTATGGACCTAATTCTACCCTTGGACCTATTTTCACCCTTGGACCTGTTCTTCCCATTTGACCTACTGTATTTTCCCCTTTGACCCATTTTTTCCCTCGGATCTATTTACCCTCTTGGACCTTTTTTCTATTTTCTCTCTTAGACCTATTTTCCCACTTTGACCTATTTTTCCCCTTGGGCCTGTTTTTCCCCATGGGGCATTTTCCCACTTGGGCCTATTTTCTTCCTTGGACATATTTTCCCCTTTGGGCTATTTTCTTCATGGACGTCTTTTCCCCATGGATCTATTTCCCTGACGGAAACAACTCCCCACTGATCTCCTTGGGTTCATTTCCCCAGGATTTATTCCCAGCATGAACCCCCATGGACCTATTATCCCACTACTCACCCACCCACGCTGCCCACCACACCCACCCACTCCACCCATCCACCCACCACCCAACCCACCTGGCACTAATCACCACCATGATGACTTGCACGCGTGCGTACACACACACACACACACACACACACACACACAAGGAGAGCTACTTATAAGGTACTGAAGCCATACGAATACATTAAGAAAATGTATACACATCATAACTTCTAACAGTCTCTTGTAAAACCCGTGTCGGGATTAAAGCGCATTTGGCATCTCTAACTTACCCCACTGCTGAATGTACTCTGTAACGTGGCATGCAGGCTAACTACACTTCATGCTCACAAATGTTTCATAAATGATCATCATAAACTGGGGGTTTCCATATATTTTTTCCCACTTTCAATCCTTTCAGCCCGATTGAGTCGCGTCGTGTCTGTTCTGTTCTTGCTACTAAATAGGCATATACAACAGTTTCGGCTCGACCTGGATCCTCTTCAGGTATGATCTGAGAAGGAACATATGCATTTTTATATAGCAGGGTTATAGGGGGTAGGAGGGGGTGGTAGCGAGGGGTGAGGAGGGGAGAAGGGACTGGGCGCAGCAGGATTAGGGAGACAGACAGACAGACAGGCAAAGAGTCTTCCCAAGCTGAGTCAAATCGTCTGGTGGCATCACGAACACCATACAATAAGGCATCGTGGTCATGCTGTTGTGCCGCCAACGCCATCTCGCTGCAACATTTCATATTTTCATAAAAACTCTCGTGTTTATTTGTCCAGGGGTACCTCTTCAGAAAACTGTATAGTCACGTCTCTTACCCGGTATTATGTTCAGGTTTATATTATTTATGGATTTTATTATGTTGCGTGGGAGTCTGCCGAGCCATTTTTTCTTTCTTTTCTATTTCTGTTGTATATGCAGATGTCCATCGTTCGTTCTCCCCCTCACCCCCCTCTCTCTCTCTCTCTCTCTCTCTCTCTCTCTCTCTCTCTCTCTCTCTCTCTCTCTCTTGCTAATGACAGAATTACTAGCCTAATTTCTGTCTTAAATTCCTTGATGTTATACCTATTTTTTATACAAGCTGATGCATTTTCCGCAAGGTATAATGTAAAAATTTCGCAATACCCTGGCGTGCTGGAAGAGCCCCAGATACTGTATTGCTAGGAGTGTGTGTGTGTGTGTGTGTGTGTGTGTGTGTGTGTGTGTGTGTGTGTGTTTAGAGAGAGAGAGAGTGTACCTGATACCCTGCGCAGATGCTAAATTGTGTGCTGTACCCATTCATTAGCCAAAATGTCCTCTTGGCCTTCACATTTTTCAACTCTTTTTGTTGTAGCTTCTTTTACTTTGTTTTTTCACCATTGCCCACTGTCTCTCAGTACTTTTTTTTTCTCATTTCCTCTCCTATACTCTACCCTCCTGTCGACAAGATTGTTCTTTATTTTTCTAGCGATATTATTCTGTTTTAGCCATTTATCCACACTGTCTCTACCACTGGTCCTCGTTTCTCTCTCTCTCTCTCTCTCTCTCTCTCTCTCTCTCTCTCTGGTTCGTTTTCTTTGTTTTCTCCTTTTTACGTTTGGTCGTAGATTATTATCCAATTATCTGGGTATTATGTTACAGGTTAGTTTTTTCACTGTTATATATATTTCCATTTTTTCTAGTCCATTTTTGTCTCTTCCTAGTAAAAGTGTCAGGTGTTTGGGGGGACGTTTTCCCTCTACTTTTCTGTTTTTAGCATTATTCCTTGTTGTGCATTCCTGTTTTTGATTTGTACGTTTTGATGTTCTCTCTTTTTCACTTCGTAATATTCCTCTTTCTTATTTTCTCTTACTTACGACTTTCTTATTTGTCTTTTCCGTCTTCCTTCGTCTCTTCCCCCAGCGGGCAAGTTGATCTTACGAAACTTTGGCCTCCGTGGTAAGTTTTGCTTCACTAATGTCGCAATATGCAATGTGTCGACTGAGAGAGCGCACGCACGCACGAACACGCACACACACACACACACACACACACACACACACACACACACACACACACACACACACACACGCACAAAATATGATGATGCTTTTCGTATCTACTTGCTCATCATCATCATCATCATCATCCGGACCTCCTTTCCCACCCAAGGGCAGGGTGAGGAGTAGCAATGTCTAGACAGCCCAAATTTGCCCAGTCCAAAGGGCCACGCTTCCATTCACTCATCATTCAAGTCCCAGGAATCCTGGCTCTGTCGGATACGCCAAAACATTTATCACGTTCTGTAGCTTCACATAAACGTATCCGATTGAGTCAATCTACTTGCTACCTGCAGAATATTATATTTTAAGAAAGACGTTCGTACTGTAAAGGCTGTAAACTACGTCCATCAAGCCTCTCACTCCCATTACGTCGATTTTAGTTTATTCTTGCCACCTTCAGACGATTTTATTCAGGATTTATAATAAAGAGCTCTTGTACTGAACGGGTTAATATGGCAGACAAACGAGGTAGTGCAATAAAGTTATCTATCCATCTATCTATCTCTATTTGACTATCAATCTATCTTATCTATCTGTCTGGCTATAGCCAAACGCCTTCACCCGAAAGGGTTATCCATTAACAAATTCCCTCTGTGTCATCTTGTCCTCCGTCGTCAGATTACCCTCCCTTCAACTCACATCATTCTTATTCACATACCCCACCATCTCATCTCTCCACCCCAGCCTCCGTCTCCCCCTCTCCTTTCCCCCTACACCTCACCCACATACGCTTTCATAGTCAGGGAGATGGCAGAATGATTTAGTTGGATTTAGCTAATTCAGAATAAATACTCGCAGTTGATGGAGAAAATATATACAGTATATCGGCACAGGCAAATGAAGGAAAACCGCACGAGAAAGTAAACGAAGCAGCTCTAGGAATATGGGATTGGAAACCACGAAACAGGAAATGCAAACCATGACAAAGTATAAAGAAACCATTAAAGAAAAGAAGGAACATGATTGTAAGGACAAAGAGGGATCACACTGAAACAGCCGAACTAAAGAAAACTGTCAGCAAGAAGAAAATGGAAGATATTGGAAAGTTTAACATGAACAGAATTGAAGAAATTAAGGAATGGAGGAAGCTTGAAATCAACAAAGCGGAGGCTTGATATAGGAAGAAACCAAATGTTTTCTCCGAGAGACTCTAATGAAGAAGTAACCAGTATAATGCGCTTTGTGAGCGCGTGACGAGAGAGTGAGCGCCATTTTATCAAAATTCGTCTCTGATAAATTATTTCTTCATGATGGCAGCTGAACAACGAAAAATATACTGGAACAAAAGACATTCTTTCACATACACCCACACCCACCCACCCACCCACCCACCCACCCACCCACACACACACACACACACACACACACACACACACACACACACACACACACACACTAGGAAACTCCTGACTGCAAGGTGTTCCTACGCTTTTATGGGTGAGTTTTTAGTTGACAACAAAATTTACTGAATGAATGTATCACATGCAGAAAAAATTTCAACTCTCCTTTTCAAAGGAGTAAAGTTATTAGCTTCTCCTTAGCGTGACGGTCGGGTCGGGCCGAGCCGGGTCCGGCTGGGCCTGTCATATTCAAACTTAACTGAGTAAACATTGCTCGCTCATAACAAACAACAGAAATGAAATGGTTAAATTTGAAGAATTTTATACAACTTTTTACACCAGCAGTACTGTGGAATCAGAGTTGGATCAGGGCAGATATATAATGGACACAGTGATCCCAAGCGTTACATCAGATGATGTAAATGATGCTTTGAGAGGAATAGGGACAAAGAAGCTGTTGGTGATGGCATCACTACTTGTCTTTCTAAAGATGCAGGTGACTTCTTACAAAACGAACAAGTAAAGCTATTACTCGAAAAAAATGCATCTACTATTTTGCATATGAAGAAGCCGAAGAGTATAGTTAACAGACATGTACGGTATATTCCTGCCTCGTAAAAGTAGGCGATTACGAACTGGAATCTGTTCAGGAATATGTTTACCTAGAGCAGGCAGTTCAGGCCGACCCAGTCCATGGCTGTGAAATCAAGCGAAGAATAGCGCTGGGATGTAGTTTTCCTTCTTTCTTTATTTCTTTTTTGGCAAGCTAAGAAACTACATGAGGAATTGTTAGGACTCCACATTATAATTACAAATCATAATAGATAAATAGATAAATATATAGACAGAGAGACAGACAGAAGCAGGAAGTCAGATGATGAGAAGGTATTGTGTCTGCGAGAATCGAGCAATGCTAAACATGCTTACACACTCTTAACTCAAGGAATGCTTTATAGGCACACGACAGCGCCTCGTGACCATACACACACATACACACATACTCACACACAGGCTTCTAGAACTTTCCAACCACAGTGTAACACACGTGACACGACCCCTGCTACACCAGAATTTAGGAAGCAGAGTCAGAAGGAGACAGGTCATAGAACAGGCAGGTAGTAGGGAGAAGGGCTTAGCAACATGGAAGAGAGAGAGAGAGAGAGAGAGAGAGAGAGAGAGAGACAGGAGGTAGCAGGCGGGACTCTACTTATACTTCACTCGTGTGTGAGACTTTGTTAATATTTCCAAGACAAATAAAAATAGTCCCATACTATTCTTTACCTCTCCTGTCATTTCATGACAAATGGGAACGAAGATTATCTACTTACAAACTACTCCCGTATGTTACATAGCCTATGATTTCATCATCCTTTGTGTAATTTTAACGCTCAGTATGCTGCATGTTTGATCACGAGCGTGTTCTGCTTCAGTCCCCCCCTTCTACCGTTATAGTAGAGTAAGTCGTTCTCTCTGTTCTTCAGTGCGGGATTTTCAGCTCTTTGTCGCCATGGCTTCATTTGCGCGTCCTTCTTACAAGTTGTATCAAGCTCTGCCGGCCCCTATATAATGAGCTCAGTCTCTGCATCATGGCCACTTAGATCTGCTCCTCATTTTGTTCACATCTCTGTCCTCCCCTGTACAGATATTATTATTGTGAGTGCTCAAGAAATCTCCAAACATCTAGCAGCTGTGTGTAATTTGAGTATAAGTGTTATCGCATTTTTTTCTTGTACTGTGTAGCATAAGGTTAATTCTTGGGCCTAGTGAGGTTTTTGATTGATGTTGGGTTTTATGTCAGTCATTTTTGATAATAGTTTGTATCTGTAATAATTTATCTGGCATTCACTGAGTATTATCTGGTATCTCATTTTATCAGGGCTGACTTAGATAAATTTACTCTTGCTAATTTCGTGTTAATAGAGGCTATTGCAGTTAACCATATATTTAACCTGTTTATTTGCCATTACATTATCCTTATGAGTCCTGAATGTTTTGTTGTTAGTTTGAGCATTAAACTTTAACTTGTAATTTTACCTAACTCTTTTGTTTTGAACCTGGAACTTTACGGGACAGTAGTGACTCTTAGTATTCTCACTTAAAGTGTACGTTATCTTTCTCTGTTCCATAACACGTATAACAACTGCTCGTCCACAAGTCTAATATATATATATATATATATATATATATATATAACTTCTCTACAAGTTACTACAGTCTTTTATGATATTTGGTTGGTAGCGAAAGTACGGACCTCGTCTTCGAATCAACAGTGAATTTCTACAAAAGCAGGCGACACTCTACAAGATTAGCTTCAGTTCTACAATGAATTCCTACAAAATACAAGCCCACGAGTGTACAACTGATTCAGCATTATCAAGAGTGAAAACAAAAAAATACCTCTCACAACCAACAACTCACAACCAGCTCCTGACAGTATTCTCTCCAACCCCCCCTCCGTCTCCCCGATCATCATGCTGATGTAGAGGTGAAGAGGCCACAGGATGCCTTGCCAGTAGTTCAACAAAGTACTGATACAAACAATCTTGCAATGTCTACGACGAACCAACGAACTACAACCATCTACAATCAACTACAAGTAACAACTCTACGAGTCGTCTGTATAATCTTCTACATGCACCTACAGGTAACGACAGTCTTCATCCCACAACGAGTAAATCACAAGAGAAAAGGACCTAGAAAAAATCGAGAGAAAAACAAAACAAACAAACGAAGAGTGAGATACAACTCACAACTCACAACCACCAGACCTCACCATCCTCTCTCTGCTACATCCACCCAATCTCCACCGCTGATGCAGGAGTGAAGAGGTCAAGACGAAGCAAATACCAAGCCCATATTCACAACTCATCTTACTCACTTATCTTCACTGAAGTTATTCATCGCTACTCATTTAATCACCACAGCTACCAGTGTGGGAAGTCAACGTCATCATGTGTGCTTGCTGAGACGACAACACGTTAATCAACCCGCGAAGGACAACGCTATCACCACGTGCAACACCACTCACACCATTTCCACCACGGTAAAAATTAGTGAGTTACTTCATTTATACAATACACAGTGAGAGACAAAAAACTTCGGCACAAACACATAAAACGTGCTGTATAGTTACAACTTAAAATTCATATACCTACTTCAGTTATCATCATAATTCAATCATTAAATACTTGCACCAACAATAAATATTCTACACTGTATATATTCATTCATTTATTATAGCATTTATTTACTACCAACGAGTGTTACCATTTATACCTACATAAAATACGTGTTGCATACATACAGCTATACATTATTACATCTACAAAGTAATAAAGAAAATATACCATTACAGTTACTCAGTGAGCGATGAAAAGAACTGTATTAAACATTTATTAATTAAAGCTACCTAGTGGAAACAGATAAATTAAGTTACAAGGAAAACCAGAAAAAAAAAAAAAATGGCCAACACAAATGACGTTAGCAAGAATGAACATCTTCAACACAATCGTGAAGACAAAGATTTCCACACAATGCTGACACATAATATTGCCCACGATAGGTACAAGTGAACAACAAGTCAGTGTATATAGTGTTACGGAACAGAGAGAGATAATGAACACTTCAAGTGAGAATACTAAAAATCACTACTGTCCCGCAAATTTCCAGGTTCAAAACAAAAGAGTTAGGTAAAATTACAAGTTAAAGTTTAATGCTCAAACTAACAACTAAACATTCAGGACTCATAAGGATAATGTAATGGCACAAAACAGGTTAAATATATGGGTAACTGCAATAGCCTCTATTAACACGAAATTAGCAAGTGTAAATTAATCTAAGTCAGCCCTGATAAAATGAGAAAACCGGATAATGCTCAGTTAATGCAAGATATATTATTACAGATACAAAATATTATTAATAATGGTTGACATCAAAAACTCCACATGAATCACAAAAACCTCACCAGGCCTACGAATTAACACCTTATGCTATACAGTACAAGAAAAAAAATGCAACAACACTTATACTCAAATTATACAGCACCCAGATGGTTGGAGACTTCCCAAGCACTCACAAAAATAATAACAACTGTACAGGGGAGGACAGAGATGTGAACAAAATGAGGAGTAGATCTAAGTGGCAATTAATGCAGAGACTGAGCTCATTATATAGGGGCCGGCAGAGCTTGATACAACTTGTAAGAAGGGCGTGCAAATGAAGCCATAGGGGACAAAGAGTTGACACACCTGCTCTGAACAACAAAAAGAACGACTTACTCTACTATAAGGGAGGAGAAGGGGGGAGTGAGGTAGAACACGGAAGCTTGGTCACTATGGAAGCCACGAGGCGAATCGTGATCAAACATGTAGCATACTGTACATTAGAATTATACAAAGGATGATGAAATCATAGGCTATGTAACACCTCCCCACAAAAAAAAGAAATTTACAAAGGAAGTTTTTTATTACTCTAAAACAATCTGTCTAAAGTCTAGATAAGCAATCAGCAATAACATTTTCTTTCCCCTTGACATGTTGTATGTCTAATGAATACTCCTGAAGACGTAGACTCCATCTTGTCAGTCTCTGATTTTTAGCTTTAAACTTACTAAGGAATTTCAGTGGGTTATGATCGGTATAAATGACTATGGGGTCAAAACCAGAACACAAATAAAATGAAAAATGCTGTAAACCCAAAATCAAGGCCAAAAGCTCTTTCTCAATAGTGGAGTAGTTCTTTTGAGGTGGAGTGAACTTCTTACTGTGATAAGATACAGGGTGTTCAATACCCTGATCATCCTCTTGCAGCAAAACAGCCCCAGCTCCTGTATCACTTGCTTCAACAGCCATCTTAAAAGGCTTAGCAAAATTGGAGTAGCGAGCACTGGCTGACTTAATATGATAGCTTTAAGTTTGCTGAAAGAGGATTCACAGTTATCGGTCCAGACAAATTTAACTCCCTTTTTCAGTAGGTCTGTAAGTGGTGATACAAGAATTGAAAAGTTAAGAACAAATCTCCTGTAATAACCTACCAATCCCAAAAATCTTTGTAGCTCTTTCCTACTTTTAGGTCTGGGAAGATCACTTATAACCTGAACCTTAGCTCCTGGTGGTGCAACATGTCCATCACCAATTACGTACCCAAGGTACTGAACTTTAGCTTGACCAAACTCACACTTTGATAAATTAGCTACAAGATTAGCCTGAACCAAACGCTCAAGAAATTTACTGACGTGGCATAGGTGATCTTTCCAGTTGTCACTGAAGATTAATACATCATCAATATAAACAACACACCCTGCCAAACCCTCTGTTACAACATTCATGAGCTTCTGAAAAGTGGCTGGTGCATTCTTCATACCATATGGCATTATAGAACATGCAAAAGTCTTTCCTAGTGTTACAAAACATGAGATCTCCCTAGCACGTTCAGTCATAGGCACTTGCCAGTATCCCTTTAACAAATTAAACTTACTTATGTACCTAGCCTTTCCGATCTTGTCTATGCAATCTTCCACGCGAGGGAGAGGGTAAGTGTCTGTTTTGGTTATCTGATTAACACGTCTGTAGTCGATGCAAAGCTGCTGTGACCCACCTGGCTTAGGGACTAGAGAGACAGGAGAACTCCACTCGCTCTGACAGGGCTCAATCATCTTGTGGTCCAACAGGTAGCCAAGCTCCTTCTGGATGAGGGGAACTTTCACTGGGTTCACACGGTAAGAAGGCAGTTTAATTGGCTTTGTGTCTCCAACATCGACATCATGCATCAACACAGTGGTTCTTCCTAGAGTGGCACGGAACACTTGCGGGTACTCCTGCAGTAATGCCGAAAATTCCTGCCTTTCCTCGGGAGCTAGATGAGAAAGCTTAGTCTGGAGATCATTCATGATATCAGGATTCTTCCCCAAACCATCACACAGGCTCATACTGCATGGGAGAGCTTCACTTGCAGACTTGGGTGGAACAGCTACAGTGCAGACTGGCTTATTTTCGTCCCGCCTGTGATATAACTTTAGCATGTTGATGTGACAAAGTTGCTTGTTCTTTCTACGATCTGGTGTGGCGATGACATAGTTGACATCACTGAGTTTCTTCTCCACGAAATAAGGACCACTAAACTTGGCTTGAAGAGGTTGTCCATGCACTGGTAGCAGAATCAAAACCTGATCTCCTGGCTGAAAGTGGCGTAACCTGGACTTCTTATCATACCAAGTCTTCATCTTCTCCTGAGCAGCTCCTAAATTCTCTCTCGCCAGCTGTAAAGCAGTGGACAGCCGTTCTTTAAACTTCATCACATACTCCAGCAGGTTGACGTCATCTTCCTCCGACAGCCAGCATTCCTTGAGTAGCTTAAGGGGTCCTCTTACTTCATGGCCAAACAGTAGTTCAAAGGGTGAGAAGCCCAGTGATTCATTTGGAGATTCTCTTGCGGCAAATACAACGAATGGAAGACCTTTATCCCAGTCTTTCTGATGTTCCAAACAGTATTTCTTGAGCATCGATTTGAGAGTTTGATGATATCTCTCCAACGCTCCTTGGGTCTGGGGATGGTAAGCTGAAGACATGATCTGGGTGATGCCCAACTATTTCAGAGCTGCTTGAAAACATTTGACATGAAATTACTTCCCCGGTCTGACTGTACCTCCTTGGGCAGACCAAATTTGGTGAAGAACCCTAGCATATCCTTAACCACGTTCTTTGCTGAGATATTTCTAAGTGGAATGGCTTCAGGATAACGAGTAGCCATATCAATCAGGGTCAACACATAAGAAAATCCTGAAGAAGTCTTAGGAAGAGGGCCCACAATATCCACCAACACACGGGTGAATGGCGCCTCAAAAGGAGGAATGGGAACTAGAGGTGCAACCTTTTCGGTCTGATTACACTTCCCCACAACTTGACAGGTGTGACAAGACTTACAATACCAGGAAACATCTCTGAAGATACCTGGTCAGTAGAAGTGTTTCAAAATGCGTGCCGCAGTCTTCCTCACTCCAAGATGTCCTGCCAAACTGGAATCATGAGCCACTCTAATGATATCCTGCCTACAAACACGAGGGATGACAACTTGATGTACAACCTCTTCACAGTCGGCTGATGCTGTTGGGGGTCTCCACTTCCTCATAAGTACTCCTGACTTTATATAATAACAAGTAGAAGCACCGGCTGACTCTTCCTCACTGCAAGCAGAGTTAGCTAGACCTTTCAACTCAGGGTCAGCAATCTGCAACTCAACCAACTCTTGACGAGACAAATTATCAACACTACGGGGTACTGCCTCATCTGGTGAGTGGTCCAAATTAGCAAGAAAAGTGTCAGCTAGGATAACATCATCATCATCATTATCCTCTAAGTCACCAGTAACTTTATACTTAGCCCTAGTGACAGCACATGCAGAGAACACATCAGGGATATCACAATCCTGGGTCGCAGTCACTGGTTCACTAGACAACTGAGGAGCTGGACACACTTGACTTCCACCAATATCATTTCCAAGTAAGAAAGTTACACCTGACATTGGCAGTGTCTCAACAACCCAACCATAACGGAACCATTAACAAAACCAGACTCTAAATTCACTCTGCACAGAGGGACAGAGAAGTAATTATTCCCTACACCTTGTAAGATTACAGTTTCATCAGAGGAATTAACATTAGAGCCTAAAACACTGGTCAGCATAAGGGATTGGCAAGCACCTGTATCACGATATATTTTAACTGATTTCCTGTCATTATTGTCCAGAGGACTGACAAAACCATCAGACAGGAAATTAGCACATGAACTCTTGAGAGTGTCACCCACGTTACTGCTCAAAAGAGGAGCTTCATCATGAGAATTTAATTTACCCCTCAAAGCAGGTTCAGTTAACTCGGTTAAAGAATTCTGGGAACTCTCAAGGGTGGACACTAGACCAATTGACTAAATATTTAAAGACTCCTTTTTGTTCACATCACGCTGTCTCCTGAAACATTTCTCCGTAATATGACCAAGCTTACTACAATAAGTACATTTACTTTTCTGAAATCTAGAGGTGAAGCTGGTATTTACTTCCTGAGAAACATCATCTTTATTCTTTTTCCTGTTACTGTACTCTGAGTAGAGGCAACGTACTTACTCTCAGCTTTCCTTTTTTTCTTTAGAATATCTCTTGTGAGTGAGAACATATTCATCAACTAAAACTGCAGCATCAGATAATCTATTCTTTCCTCATCAAGATATAGGCTTACATCTCTATTAATACACCTTTTGAAGTCCTCCAGCAAAATAATCTGCTTAAATTTATCAAAATCAGAATTTACATTCTTAGAATCTAACCACTGCTCTAACAGATCTTCTTTGATTTTTACATACTCAACATGGGATTCCTTATCTTGCTTATAAATTGTCCTAAATTTTACTCTATAGGCTTCAGGAACAAGCTCATAGGCCTTAAGAATCAAGCTCTTAACTACATCATAATTATCAGATTGATCCTGAGGCAAAGATGCATAAGTTACTTGAGCTTTACCGGTGAGAACAGTTTGAAGGAGTACTGGCCAATACTTTTTGGGCCAATTAAAACCTGTAGCTACCCTCTCACACAACTGAAAATACTTTGTTAAATCAGATTCATTAAAAGGAGGGACAAGTTTAACATTTTTAGCCACATCAAAATCATCAGAGCTAGATGATCCAGTTCCACTTTGTTTCATGCGATACTCATGGTCTGCCTGAATCCTAGCAATTTTAATTTGTGCCTGTGCCTACTTAGAACGTGCCTGAAACTCAGCCTCCTTAGCACAAGTCTCCTGCAGGGCTAGCTGTAACTTAGCTATTTCAATCTGCGTTTGCTCATCTGGAGGAGTTACATTAAACAAGCTTTTATTAATCATGTCAACAATTTGATCTTTAAACTGATGAGAGTGAACAGCAATTCCCAATTGTTGAGCAACAAGCTTAAGTTCATTCTTTGTTCTGTTTTCTACATCACACACTGTTTGCACATTTGACAAAAAATCTTGGGCTTCATCAAGAGTAGTAATAGTATACATCATGAATAAATCACAGTCACAAAATGTCAAGCAATATCCTTATGATAATATCCTGAATACCCTGATAAGAGGTCGCAAAATTTATGTTACGGAACAGAGAGAGATAATGAACACTTCAAGTGAGAATACTAAAAATCACTACTGTCCCGCAAATTTCCAGGTTCAAAACAGAAGAGTTAGGTAAAATTACAAGTTAAAGTTTAATGCTCAAACTAACAACTAAACATTCAGGACTCATAAGGATAATGTAATGGCAAAAAACAGGTTAAATATATGGGTAACTACAATAGCCTCTATTAACACGAAATTTGCAAGAGTAAATTTATCTAAGTCAGCCCTGACAAAATGAGAAAACCGGATAATGCTCAGTTAATGCAAGATATATTATTACAGATCTATCTTGCTATCTATTGCCAAACGCCTCAATCCCGTTTGGGGTGGCCACAAACAAATCGCCTCCAAGTCGCCCTGTCCCCCGCCATTTCACTGCCCTGCTCCCAACTCACACCCCCCTCTCTCATATACCTCTCCACCCCATCCCTCCATTTCATCCTCGGCCTCCCCCTCCCTCTTCCCACCTCCACCTCACTCACATACACTCTCTTCGTCAGTCTTTCACCCTCCATCCTCTCCACATGGCCAAACCACCTCAGTGTGTTCCTCATAACGCTTCCTATCACATCCACATCCACACCATAACGCTCCTTTATATTCTCATTCGTCAGCCTGTCTCTCCACGTGACTCCACAGGCTCCTCTTAAATAACTCATTTCCACTGCTCTCACTCTTGACTTGTGTCCTTCCAACAATGTCCAAGCTTCACTTCCGTACGTTAGAGTTGGTATCACAATACTGTCATGTAGTAACTTTTTCACTTCCATGCTCACTTCCCTGTTTCTTATCACTGCTTTCAAGGAACCAGCAACCTTTCTTCCCTCCTGTACCCTTTCAAGCACTTCACCCTCCAAACCTCAATCCTTACTCATCACACTACCCAAATACTTAAACGTACTCACATTTTCCAATTCCTCACCATCTAACCTCACTGTACATTCACTAACTTCACCTGTCTCAAAGACCATCACTTTACTCTTCCCTACATTCACCTTTAGGTTCCGTTTCTTACACACTCTCTCAAACTCATCCACCAAGCCTTGCAGCTCCCCTTCGTCTTCACTCAACAACACAGTATCATCTGCAAACAACAGTACAGGGAGTTTCCAGACACTATCCTCTCTCACCAGGGCCACTCCAACATCCACTACCCTACCTTGTACCTCTTTTATTACCCCATCCATATACAGATTGAACAACCATGGAGACATGACACATCCCTGTTTCAACCCAACTTTCAAAGAGAAAAATTCACTTAGTTCACCATCCACACGCACTGCAGCCTTCGCACCATCGTACATACTTTTCACAGCATTCAACAACTTCCCATCTACTCCATATATTCTTAACACTTTCCACAATCCTTGTCTATCCACCCTGTCATATGCTTTCTCCAAATCCATGAAAGCCGCATACAACTTCTTTCCCTTCTCTAGAAACTTTTCCACTAAAGATCTAAGAATGAATATCTGATCTACACAACCTCTTCCCTTCCTAAAGCCTCCCTGTTCTTCTCCAACTAATTTCTCTGTTCTTTCCCTAACTCTGTCTATAAGTATCCTACCATACACTTTTCCTATTATACTAAGAAGACAAATGCCCCTATGATTACCACACACTTCTTTTTCCCCTTTTCCTTTGTACAAGGGAATAATTATACCTGACTTCCAATCCTCCGGGACTCTACCTTCCTCCCAGGCCAATCTGCACATCTTCCACATCCATTCTACTACTATCTCTCCCCCATGCTTCAGCATTTCACCACACACTCCATCAATTCCTGGGGCTTTCCCCGATTTAACTTTCTTCATTGCTTCCACAACTTCTATCCTACTGATTTCTTCCTGTCTTCTCACCTCCCTCCTTCTCCCAGCCATTCCCCAGCCACTTATACTCGCATTACTTCCATCCTCTACGTTCAACAATTCCTTAAAGTGTTCTCTCCATCTGCTCACTTTTTCTCCCTTCTCCACTAGTAATCTACCATTTTTATCTTTCACTCCCCTGCTAACTTCACTTCCACCCTGTCTTACTCTTTTCACTTCTCTCCAGAACATTTTCTTACAGTCCCTCCACTTTACACTCAAATTCCTTCCAAATTCCTCATTCACTCTCCTCTTACTCTCTCTTACTAATCTTTTCACCTCTCTCTTCCTTTCCACATATAACTCTCTCTTCCGCCTCTCAACTTCTTCCACGCCCCTATTTCTCACCCATTCATTGTATGCTTTCTTCTTTTGTGCCACAGCCTGTTTCACCTCTTCAGTCCACCACGCTGTTCCTTGCACCCCCCTCCGCCTTCTCTTCCTTCCACACACCACATCACATGCTGCACATATTTCTTCTGTAAATATCTTACACACACCTTCCACGTCTCCCATCTGCTCCAATTCATATTTACCCAATCGTTCCTCCACTTCTCTCTTATACTCTGCCTTTTTCTCATCCTCTTGTAACCTTTCCACTCTCCTTGCAACTACTCCTTCCTCTCGTCTTTCCCTTCTTCTATTCCTCCATCTCACCTGCATCCTAATTCTGGCCACCACCAAGTAGTGGTCAGAAAGTCCACTCCCCCAACCTCTATACACTCTTGCATCCTTTACACATCTTCGCATCCTTTCATCCACACACACATAATCAATCATTGCCTTCCTTTCATTCAGTTCACCACCCACCCTTCTCATCACTCGCCATGTATACCTGTGGATCATTTTATGCCTGAAGAGGGTATTGGCTATCACCAACCCCCTCCCAGCACAAATGTCCACTAACGCACTCCCATTCTCATCTATCTCGGCAGGCACACCCCACTCACAAACTATTCTATCCACCTTCACATTACCAACTTTACCATTCATATCACCAATCAAAAACACTCTCTCATTCCTTCTAAACTTTTCCATGCACACTTCCACATTTGTCCAGAACTCTTCTCTCACTCTTCTAGCACGATCTTGCGTTGGCGCATACACACACACAATCGCCCACATTTGCCCACATGAGGCAAATCGTGATCAAACATTTGTATTACAGATACAAAATATTATTAATAATGGCTGACATCAAAAACTCCACATGAATCACAAAAACCTCACCAGGCCTACGAATTAACACCTTATGCTATACAGTACAAGAAAAAAAATGCAACAACACTTATACTCAAATTATACAGCACCCAGATGGTTGGAGACTTCCCGAGCACTCACAAAAATAATAACAACTGTACAGGGGAGGACAGAGATGTGAACAAAATGAGGAGTAGATCTAAGTGGTAATTAATACAGAGACTGAGCTCATTCTATAGGGGCCGGCAGAGCTTGATACAACTTGTAAGAAGGACGCGCAAATGAAGCCATAGGGGACAAAGAGTTGACACACCTGCTCTGAGCAACAGAAAGAACGACTTACTCTAATATAAGGGAGTAGAAGGGGGGAGTGAGGTAGAACACGGAAGCTTGGTCACTATGGAAGCCATGAGGCAAATCGTGATCAAACATGCAGCATACTGTACGTTAGAATTATACAAAGGATGATGAAATCATAGGCTATGTAACAATAGTTAATACTGTATATAGAGTATATATATTTTTTATATAAAATAACATAATACACCCACTGGGGGTAGGGTTTTTTTTCAAGAATACTCCCCCAGTATCCCTGCTTGTCGTAAAAGGCGACTAAAAGGGTTGGCGGAGGGTTAGTGCCCCTCCCCGGAAAACAACTGACTAAAAAAACAAACAATAAGCCTCGGACAAGGACTGACCAAACGATGACGACTCAGGACCGGACAAAGGACTTGGTAATGGGTACTTGGAATGTAAGAGGAGCGAATGATGAGGTGAAAGAGAGAGAGATTGTCCAGGTGCTTGAGGGTGCGAAAGTGGATGTATGTGGAATAACTGAAACAAAATGGAGAGGAGAAAGTGTGAGAGAATGGGAGTATGGATGGGGTATATGTGCAGGAGTAGGTGAGAATGAGAGGGAGAAGGAAGGAGTATGTATAGTTGTGAGTAAAAGATGGAAGAAGAGCATAAGACAGTATGGATCAGTTGGGTCAAGGATTGTGTGGGTAAAGTTGAAAGTTGGAATACAAATGTGGGCGATTGTGTATGTGTATGCGCCAACGCAAGATCGTGCTAGAAGAGTGAGAGAAGAGTTTTGGACAAATGTAGAAGTGTGCATGGAAAAGTTTGGAAGGAATGAGAGAGTGTTTTTGATTGGTGATATGAATGGTAAAGTTGGGAATGCGAAGGTGGATGGAATAGTTGGTGAGTGGGGTGTGCCTGCTGAGATAGATGAGAATGGGAGTGCATTAGTGGACATTTGTGCTGGGAGGGGGTTGGTGGTAGCCAATACCCTCTTCAAGCATAAAATAATCCACAGGTATACATGGCGAGTGATGAGAAGGGTGGGTGGTGAACTGAATGAAAGGAAGGCAATGATTGATTATGTGTGTGTGGATGAAAGGATGCGAAGTTGTGTAATGGATGCAAGAGTTTATAGAGGTCGGGGGAGTGGACTTTCTGACCACTACTTAGTGGTGGCCAGAATCAAGGTCCAATTAGAATGGAGAAATAGAAGAAGGGAAAGACGAGAGGAAGGAGTAGTTGCAAGGAGAGTGGAAAGGTTACAAGAGGATGAGAAAAAGGCAGAGTATAAGAGAGAAGTGGAGGAACGATTGGGCAAATATGAATTGGAGCAGATGGGAGATGTGGAAGGTGTGTGTAGCATATTTACAGAAGAAATATGTGCAGCATGTGATGTGGTGTGTGGAAGGAAGAGAAGACGGAGGGGGGTGCAAGGAACAGCGTGGTGGACTGAAGAGGTGAAACAGGCTTTGGCACAAAAGAAGAAAGCATACAATGAATGGATGAGAAATAGGGGCGTGGAAGAAGTTGAGAGGCGGAAGAGAGAGTTATATGTAGAAAGAAAGAGAGAGGTGAAAAGATTAGTAAGAGAGAGTAAGAAGAGAGTGGATGAGGAATTTGGAAGGAATTTGAGTGTAAAATGGAGGGACTGTAAGAAAATGTTCTGGAAAGAGGTGAAAAGAGTAAGACAGGGTGGAAGTGAAGTGAAAGATAAAAATGGTAGATTACTAGTGGAGAAGGGAGAAAAAGTGAGCAGATGGAGAGAACACTTTAAGGAATTGTTGAACGTAGAGAGTGGAAGTAATGCGAGTATAAGTGGCTGGGGAATGGCTGGGAGAAGGAGGGAGGTGAGAAGACAGGAAGAAATCAGTAGGATAGAAGTTGTGGAAGCAATGAAGAAAGTTAAATCTGGGAAAGCCCCAGGAATTGATGGAGTGTGTGGTGAAATGCTGAAGCATGGGGGAGAGATAGTAGTAGAATGGATGTGGAAGATGTGCAGATTAGCCTGGGAGGAAGGTAGAGTCCCGGAGGATTGGAAGTCAGGTATAATTATTCCCTTGTACAAAGGAAAAGGGGAAAAAGAAGTGTGTGGTAATCATACAGGCATTTGTCTTCTTAGTATAATAGGAAAAGTGTATGGTAAGATACTTATTGACAGAGTTAGAGAAAGAACAGAGAAATTAGTTGGAGAAGAACAGGGAGGCTTTAGGAAGGGAAGAGGTTGTGTAGATCAGATATTCATTCTTAGATCTTTAGTGGAAAGTTTCTAGAGAAGGGAATGAAGTTGTATGCGGCTTTCATGGATTTGGAGAAAGCATATGACAGGGTGGATAGACAAGGATTGTTGAAAGTGTTAAGAATATATGGAGTAGATGGGAAGTTGTTGAATGCAGTGAAGAGTATGTACGATGGTGTGAAGGCTGCAGTGCGTGTGAATGGTGAACTAAGTGAATTTTTCTCTTTGAAAGTTGGGTTGAAACAGGGATGTGTCATGTCTCCATGGTTGTTCAATCTGTACATGGATGGGGTAATAAAAGAGGTACAAGGTAGGGTAGTGGATGCTGGAGTGGCCCTGGTGAGAGAGGATAGTGTTTGGAAACTCCCTGTACTGTTGTTTGCAGATGATACTGTGTTGTTGAGTGAAGATGAAGGGGAGCTGCAAGGCTTGGTGGATGAGTTTGGGAGAGTGTGTAAGAAACGGAATCTGAAGGTGAATGTTGGGAAGAGTAAAGTGATGGTCTTTGAGAGAGGTGAAGTCAGTGAATGTACAGCGAGGTTGGATGGTGAGGAATTGGAAAATGTGAGTACGTTTAAGTACCTGGGTAGTGTGATGAGTAAGGATGGAGGTTTGGAGGGTGAAGTGCTTGAAAGGGTACAGCAGAGAAGAAAGGTTGCTGGTTCCTTGAAAGCAGTGATAAGAAACAGGGAAGTGAGCATGGAAGTGAAAAAGTTACTACATGACAGTATTGTGATACCAACTCTAACGTACGGAAGTGAAGCTTGGACGTTGTTGGAAGGACACAAGTCAAGAGTGAGAGCAGTGGAAATGAGTTATTTAAGAGGAGCCTGTGGAGTCACATGGAGAGATAGGCTGACGAATGAGGATATAAAGGAACGTTGTGGTGTTGATGTGGATGTGATAGGGAGCGTTATGAGGAACACACTGAGGTGGTTTGGCCATGTGGAGAGGATGGAGGGTGAAAGACTGACGAAGAGAGTGTATGTGAGTGAGGTGGAGGGGGGAAGAGGGAGAGGGAGGCCGAGGATGAGATGGAGGGATGGGATGGAGAGGTATATGAGAGAGGGGTGTGTGAGTTGGGAGCAGGGCAGTGAAATGGCGGGGGACAGGGCGACCTGCAGGCGATTTTTTTGTGGCCACCCCAAACGGGATTGAGGCGTCTGGCAATAGATAGACAGATAGACCATAATATGGGACTATATAATATCATTTTCAGTAATATCTGTGCAATATAAACTAAATCTTAAAATAGGATCCCAAGGAAATTAGCCAGCAATTATGCAACCTCGAGCTACACCGAAAAAACGTAGGCAAACGAAGAAAAACAAACTACAGAAAATCAGTACATACAAAAAAAAAAAAAAAAAAAAAAGAGAGAAAAAGAAATAGAGTAAGATCACATAACAAACAAATGAAAATAAGTGTAAGTGTTACTACAAATGCCAAAATACCACATAAACTACAAACAAAAAAGCAAACTGTTGTCTCCACAAGCTAGGGGCATGGCACATCATATCATCGACCGCAGCATGACCGGATTCATTGTCAGGACTGCAATTATTACAATTATGTAACTACAAACGATATGTACGAGTAACAATTATGCAACGACAAACGATTGCATTATGTTACACTTGCTACAATTATGTAACTACAAACAACATGTAACAATTATGTAACAGTTGCATTAACAAGATGTAACTTTTATGTAACTTTAACTACAATTATGTAACTACAAACAATATGTAACAATTATGTAACAGCTGCATTAACAAGATGTAACTTTTATGTAACTTTAACTACAATTATGTAACTACAAACAATATGTAACAATTATGTAACAGTTGCATTAACAAGATGTAACTTTTATGTAGCTTTAACTACAATTATGTAACTACAAACAATATGTAACAATTATGTAACAGTTGCATTAACAAGATGTAACTTTTATGTAACTTTAACTACAATTACGTAACTACAAACAATATGTAACAATTATGTAACAGTTGCATTAACAAGATGTAACTTCTGTGTAACTTTAACTACAATTATATGGCCAACACAATTATGTAACAGTTGCATTAACAAAATGTAACTACAATTATAAGGCCAACACAATTATGCATTACCACAATATTATGTAACAATTCATAAAATGTTACAATTATGTATTACCACAATATTACTACAATATTATGTAAAGTCATACAATTATACCACAAATCTGTATTACCAGAATCATCTTACAAGGTAGGTGAAATATTAGACATTACTAAAGGGATAACTCAATATGTAATGTAATAACCTAGCAGTATTACCATTGCACAATTATATGAGAATGTCTGTTATACATACACATCTTACAAAATGTCATACAACAACCATTGCATTTATTCAAATATGTATACAACTTGGTTAAAATGTAATATTCCTAGATCATTGCAATTTACTATGAATATTATATATATACAATATTATAATCAATATTATGTACTAATAGATTAGCATATGTCAATGATGATTACTGTCGGAGGACCTCCAGCGGCGTGGCCGAGCATATGTTAGGACTCCACATTATAATTACAGATCATAACAGATAAATAGATAAATAGATAGACAGAGAGACAGATAGAAGCAGGAAGTCAGATGATGAGAAGGTATTGTGTCTGCAAGAATCGAGCAATGCTAAACATGCTTACACACTCTTGACTCAAGGAATGCTTTATAGGCACACGACAGCACCTCGTGACCATACACACACATACACATATACTCACACACAGGCTTCTAGAACTTTCCAACCACAGTGTAACACACGTGACACGACCCCTGCTACACCAGAATTTAGGAAGCAGAGTCAGAAGGAGACAGGCCATAGAACAGGCAGGTAGTAGGGAGAAGGGCTTAGCAACATGGAAGAAACAGAGAGAGAGAGAGCGAGACAGGAGGTAGCAGGCGGGACTCTACTTATACTTCACTCGTGTGTGAGACTTTGTTAATATTTCCAAGACAAATAAAAATAGTCCCATACTATTCTTTACCTCTCCTGTCATTTCATGACAAGTGGGAACGAAGATTATCCACTTACAAACTACTCCCGTGTAACAACCGCTCGTCCACAAGTCTAATATATATATAACTTCTCTACAAGTTATACAAAGTCCTTTGTAACAGAATAAGTAATTACCATTATGCCAAAATAGATCGGTGTGTTCTGTTCTAACTGGTGAAGCAGAAACTTGGAGTTTAACAAAATCACTGGAACATAAACTTAGGAGTGCTCAGCGAGGAATGGAAAGGATTATGTTGGGGATCACATGGATGGATAAAAAGAGAGCCTCCTGCGTAAGGGAACAGACGAAAGTAGACAATATAATCATTACAATAAAAAGCACACATGGATGTAAGCAGGTCATGTCCTTCGTAGAACAGATAACGAATGGACAAACAGGGTAACTGAATTGCAGTCCAGAGATGGAGTGAGAGGAAGAGGCAGAGAAGGAACAATAGAGAGATGAGATTCTGAAATTCTCTGGGGCTAGATGGAACAAGCTAACAGCCAATGGGTCGGAGTGGAAAAAGATGGTAGAGGCTTTGTCCTGCAGCGGACTGACTCGGGCTGTTGCTCCTGCTGCTGCTGTTGATGATGATGATAATGAGTCAGGCTCTTACTTTCCATTGTCTCCACTTGGTCCAACCATCTCAGGGTACTTCTAACACTTTCCATGACATCTACATTGACACCATAACGCTCCATAACTTCCCGATTTGTGTTTCTTGCTCAGCGTAATTCCAAATGCTCCTCTGAAGTAACTCATTGCCACTCCTCTCACTATTTACTTGTGACCTTAAAAAAAATCCAAGCTTAGCTTTCATTCGTTAGAGAGGGGAGTACAACAATCGATACCCAGTTCCCTATTACTTATCGCCGCCTTTAGCATGTCAACAATCTTCCCTGCTGTACTCCTTCAAGCACTTCATCCTCTGAATTTCCCTCCTTAGTCATTTTACTACTTAAATACTGTATTTAAAGGCACTTAAGTTCTCCATTTCGTAACAATTCAGCCTTACTATCTTCATTCCTAACAATGACCACAACATTACTCTTTGCTATATTCACTTTCAAATTTCATTCTAACACACATTTTCAAACTCATGCACCAGGCACAGCAGCTCTTATTCATCGTTACGTAACAGAACAACTTCATCACCAAACAGCAGTACAGGCAATTCCAAACTGTACACTCTGTTGCTAAGTACACTCCTGCACCAATTGATTTACCTTGCATTTCTTTATAAAGCCATCCATATGTATATTGAACAACCATGAAGAATCGGTCCACATTCAAATCAAAGTACGCATTTGTTTCAAATTCCATTCACACTGCTGCCCTTGAGCCTTCATACATAACGTAAATACAGGGGGTTTGCGTTTCCCCTTACAGTTCACCTTTACTAGACTTCAGGTCAGTGGTTCCCAAACACAATGACATGATGCCCCATTTCGTTTTTCACGAAATTCTCATGCCCTTCTGTCCTTTTTTTTTTTTTTTTAAATTTGGTAACGTATATTATTGGCAGCGTTGAAGTTAAGTTTACTGGTATTTTTCATGTGTCTGCGAAACAGATTCACAGAGAATCCACACTCATCAGCTTACCCATGAAGCCACGACAGGATACTGGAAGTCACTAGCTTGCTATAAATACACTAAAAATAATTAAAGGATGAGAAAACCAAGCTAAAACATACAATGTGAACCATGAAATAATCTGAACATACCTGAGAGTGAGAAGGGATTGGTGGGTCATAGTGTTGTGGGAGACGAGCAGTGGGTCATCGCAGTATCAATGACGAGTACAAGACCTATAAGGAAAAAAGTGATAGATAAAGAACGGGTAAGAGTGATTATTGCATTTTTGTCTAGGCAAGAATGCATAAAAACATTAATCACAGATATTTCTCTTGAATGTCATTAACTCACAATTTATCAGCAAACAGCTTCACGCCACGTTATATCCATCTCCCTCTCCCAAAGGGGAAAGGGGCGCTCCCTAGTGTGAGAGCCACTGTTGTAAATTTTTTATTTGTAGTTTCCATTAGTAGTTCCCTGGAAGTGTGTCTCTACTTTATGGCAATCATTCTTACTTTTTCATGCCAGTCCCGGCTGATAGGGTTGAGTGACTGGCTGACCTTTTGCTTAATAATCATTTAACCTTTTTGTCTTAAGGACCTTAGTCTGATTATATTCTAGCTATCTCCAGACAAGTTTATTCAGGTAAGGAGAGAATTTTCGAACTGGAAGGCGTTAAATATCAGCAAGTGCGACAGCGTTTACTATGTAGGGATGGCCCAGGCTCCAATGACGCAGAGTATATTAGGCATAAGGGTCCACACAGTAAAATGCTTGTCAAGCCCAAATGTATGCATGTGGACTAAAAGACCTTCACTATTTAAGAGCAAGCTCGCACAGTCCTGCTGGCATTCATAAGACGCGAACTTGGGCTGTAAAGAATATCGATTTAGTTCATTCTTTCTATCTTCATCAGTCAACTCCAAAACGAAAATTCGTACTCGAGCGTGTTAAGCTCCAAAACGCTTTGTAATAACTAAGGATGTTTCCCATATATTTAGAGCAGCATTAGAGCTGAAGAACGTGAGTTGCAACCTGAACACATACTACAGCATTCTGACGTCTTTTCAAATACCGTACATGAAACTCCATGGATTCGTATTTCCTCATTCCACATAAGACCAATGGTGGGGAAATATCTATTGTGGAACATTGGTCCAGGGTGGAATGTAGGCCCATGGGAAAATAGGTTCCTGGAGAAAATAGGTCCATAGGAAAAAATATGTACAGGGAGAAAACTAGGTCCAAGGGGAAAATAGGTCCGAGGGGAAAACAGGCCCTTGGGGGAAAATGTTAGAGGAAAAAGGGTCCATAGGGGAAAATAGATCCATGGGGAAGATAGACCCAAGAGAGAAAACACGTTCAAGTGGGAAACAGGTACCAGAGGGAAATAGGTTACTGGGGAAAAACAGGTCCACTGGGGAAAATAGGTCCAAAGGGGAAAATAGGTCCAAAACAGGAACATGTCTCTGGGAGAAACAGGTAAGTGGGGATTGGCACCTTGGGGGTGTAACCGTAGGCAGTTTTATGAGGTAGTAGTAAACAGTATGTATTTGGTGGCTAGCTTCTATAAAAATCATAAACTAGAAGATATTCTAAAATGCCTTAACATATAGTGATGACAACCGTACAAGTACATGAGACATAAGAAACACATTAACAAGAAAGGATTTGGAATGGGAGGAGATTTAGTGTTCTATACCAATTACTACATTCCACCAGCCACAAATGTTGTGTGAGTACAAAATATGCTCTCTCGTATCCGTGATTCATACATCTCTTATTTCTGCACTTTTGTAATGACTTCTTGTTAACAATAACATCAGAATAAATATTTCGTTTCTGGTAATCACATGTACCACCTTTAGGTCCTTTCTTACTTCAATATAATCATCTGAAAGTAATAGAAATAAACCAGTAAAGTAGGACATTCTCGTCTTCTGCAACCCCCCTTTGTGTGTGTGTGTGTGTGTGTGTGTGTGTGTGTGTGTGTGTGTGTAAACAGCTGTGTTCCCAAACATCCATAGTTATAGTAATGACGATGAATGCGAGATAACTGTACCTATAAACAGACTGATATCAGTACTGCTTTACGGGAAAATAGTGTAAAAGGAGACGATTTAAAGCTTAATAAAATGGCTTTTCATTCTTGGTTCATAATATATTCTTGACAAATGACAGCGGGATGGCTACACATATTGGAGATTGCTAAGCAACTTTTTTTTTTAAATCAGTCTAGACGCTCGAGAGGTGGATATTACTTTTCAGCTCACCTCAGATTACTGGTAGAACCTCTTCGTGTCACTATAGCGAGTTTGTTCTATCGTTATGGAGATCCCTAAACCCTTTCATCGCAGCTGATGGCCAAGTGTAGTCAGAGTGGGTGGCTGATTTGACTAATAACGAAAGACTCTCAGTCCTGTTTCATAATTAAAGCTCATCGAATTTCAGGCAAGCACGACAATATGCAGGCTGACAGTGGCCCAGTTCCGTCAGATGAACACACACACACACACACACACACACACACACACACACACACACGCAGCCCCGTAAAGAATATTAAATCCGTAACTGAGTACTCTCCTTTGTACTCCTTTGATATTTCATTGGACTGAGATATAGGATGTTCGTTTCACAATGCCATTATCATTCATATGGAAGAAATAGTATCCACATTCTGAATTTATGTTTACTATGAAACTGAGGAGAGTCCAGGCTGGGCGGAAACTATTCAGTCTACACAATAAACAGTTTATGTGGACAGATGTGATGCCCTAATAGGCCCTGTGGTGGGTAGCCAGTGTGGAGCAAGTACAGCGGTAGGGGCAAGGAGTACCAAGACAGAGTGTTTGATTTAACTAAACAAATAAACGGTGGGGCAGCTATATACGTATATGTACATTTTATGAAAGCATGGCTGTCGGAACCCATAATGTGAGGGTAAGGGTGTGTCCTTAGGATGAGCGTGAAGGTGCATCCTTAGTGTGAGGGTGGGGGGGGGGTTTCATGCTGTGAGGGTGTGGGCGTTGGAATCTGTAGTGTGAGGACAGGGAAGTTCATAGTGTGAGGGTAAGGGGGTCCTCATAGTGAGAGTGTGAAGGCGTAGGAGTTTAATGTGTACGAGTAAAGTGAGTTCATAATGTGAGGACGAAGGTGTGTCAATAGTGTGAGGATGAAGGTGTATCATTAGTGTGAGGATGAAGGTGTGTCCATAGCGTGAGGATGAAGGTGTGTCATAATGTGAGGATGAAGGTGTGTCAATAGTATGAGGATGAAGGTGTGTCCATAGTGTGAGAATGAAGGTGTGACAAATAGTGTGAGAACGAAGGTGTGTCGATAGGATGAGGATGCTGCAGTCTATAGTGTGAGGATGAGGGCGAGTCCACAGCTTAAAGATAAGTCCATACTGTGAGAGTGAGAGTGAGTCAATAGTGTGAGAGTGAGGAGGCGTACAGTGTGAGGATGAGACGGTGTGCTTGGTGTGAGGGTGAAAGGTGTCAATAGTGTGAGAGTGAGTGGGTGTCCATAGTGTGAGGGTGAAGGAGAGTCTATAGTGTGAGGGTGAAGGAGAGTCTATAGTGTGAGGGGGAGGGGTGTCAATAGCGTGAGAGTGAGGCGGTGTCCATAGTGTGAGGGTGAAGGGGAGTCTATAGTGTGAGGGTGAAGGGGAGTCTATAGTGTGAGGGTGAAGGGGAGTCTATAGTGTGAGGGTGAAATGGAGTCCATAGTGTATGGGTGAAGATAAGTCCTGATTGAGGGTGAGAGGGAGTCCACAGTGTGTGGGAGAGAGGGAGTCCATAGTGTGTCGATGAGAGAGGGAGTCCATACTGTGTGGGTGAGAAGGAGTCTATAATGTGTGGGTGAAAAGGAGTCCACAGTGTGTGGGTGACAGGGAGTCTATAGTGTGTGGGTGAGAGGGAGCCTATACCATGTGGATGGGAAGAAGTCCATAGTGTGTGGGTGAGAGAGAGTCTATAGTGTGCGGATGGGGAGAAGTCCATAGTGTGTGGATGAGAGGGAGTCCACATTGTGTGTGAGAGGGAGTCTACAGTGTGTGACTGAGAGGGAGTCCATAGTGTGTGAGTGAGAAGGAGTCCATAGTGTGTGGGTGAGAGTCCATAGTGTGTGGGTGAGAGGGAGTCCATAGTGTGTGGATGGGAAGGCGTCCATAGTGTGTGGATGGGGAGGAGTCCATAGTGTGTGGATGGGGAGGAGGGAGTCAATGGTGTTTGGGTAAGGAGTTTATAGTGTGTGGGTGAGAGTGAATCCTGACTGTAAGGGTGAGGGGGAGACCACAGTGTGTGGGTGAGGGGGAATCCATAGTGTAAGGGCGATGGCTGGCATGTGGGTGAGGGGGGACATGGGGAAACAGGCAGAGATGGATGAGACATGGCGGTAAGAAGGACGAGTAGGTCAGAGAGGGAAACGAGAGATTATTGAACACGTCATCCATCACTAACTCATGGCACACACACACACACACACACACACACACAGGTGTATAGGTATACATAATAATTCAGCCTTCACACATACACAGTTATACAAACGCACACACAATCAGGCATGTAGATAAATGTACACACACATTGCATGTTTATAAACATCAGACAGACAGACAGAGAATCCTCCCAACATCAAACAAACTTTTAGCCACTTTTTATGCTTGCATTTTATATTCATTAATTCGCCACTCCTTTTGTCGCATCCAGGAGATTAATCCACGTGAGTCCGAAGAAGTAGTTTTACACTCAACTTCGGTAATCCTTCCTTAATCCCTGTATAAATTACCCCGGGCAAGTTGACACCTGACGCATGCGCAGTCGTCTGAGAAAAATTACAGAGCATTTGCTGAACGAAAACGGAAGCGGATGTGGGCAGCAGCTAGCGTAATAAATACACGTACAAGTTTAGCTAATATATTCCTGTGTAACAGTATATGCTACATCGTATTTTGTTCACTGAGGAAGTTTTTTTATTCTTTTCCACTTTTTTTTTTTTTTTTTTTTTTTCTGTTGGTCATATTTCCGCGAACACTTGTTAGCAGTTCTGCGTACATGATGTTACCACTAACTTGTAAGCTCTTATGACTCACCCAGACGAATATTTTCGTCTAGTGTTTCCTGAAATAGATTACTAGAGTTGTTCCGGTCATGGGAGGGTTACTAGCTATAGCTCTATTGCTCTCGGGCTCGTAATAACTTACATTCGACTAAACAAAATAAATCTGGCGTTCACTGGAAAAGAAAAGTTGTTTTGTCCCTGAACACGTTAATTCATGACTGCGTTTAAATATGCAGTGCATTTTGTTCCTTGAATATGCATTTAATTTGCCCACATCTATTTTTCATGCTGGGTATAATTTTGTGCAGTTATTCTCTTTTTGTTTGTCTCACTAAATAATTATCTTATTCTTCCATATATTATTTTTTTTTGTCATGGGTATAATTCTGTGTGTAATCATTTTTATCTACTGTGATTATCAAGCCTAAAAACACATTTATCTCAATATTCAAGGGATTTCAGTTTAGACGCATGCGTTTTCATGCTTGATATAATTCTGTGTATTTTTCACTGCGCTTTGCATTTTTTATGAGTTAACAGTCAAAGTTTACATGAAAATTTTACACGAACATTTTACATTTTTCTATAACCATTGTTTGTTGACACAATTCTGTGTATTTTTCTTTGTTTCAGAGCTTTATATTTATTTATTATTTAATTATTTATTTACTGGTTTCCCCTCTCTGCGCCACGACGTATTTTTGTTTTTTCTGTCGTCAAACAATTTTATTCCGCTTGAGGAAGACTTCGACTTGGAGGAATTAGATACAGCCATCACTGACCCCTTCACTGCTACAGACCCTTCCACAGCTGAATAAAATCGTCTGGTGGTATCCTGAACAATGCTATCAATCCAAGGACCGTGGTTTGGTAGGACTATAGTCGCAGCACCCGAGTCTGAAGGTATCATTGTCATACCCTGGCAACCTACCAGTCAACAGTGCGTCTGATTTCGTATATTATACACGAATCAT